>NC_081180.1:77119637-77179116 GCF_029867415.1 Vicia villosa | reverse complement strand
CCTCCATCCAAAAGATGCTGATAGTACAATCATTAAGCTTTGTGAGTCCTGACTATGATGATCAAATAAATTCCATGCAATATGTAAAGGGAGGCCCCAGGGTATAGAGGTTGGAATCATTTATGACTATAATTTTTGTTGGTGCAATATTGCAATGCATGCTGCCTACTCTATTTTTATCTGCATGGGAAAAAGAATCATGCGTAGTGTCTTGATAGTTTTCTCTTTTCTGTTTTAGGAAAGATGGTTGAATAGTATGGTCCACCATGCATAATAGAAATTTGATATCGATATTGCATCGACTATTGGAACTACTATATAGAATAGAAGTATTATTGCATGGCCTACACTGTGGTTGATGGTAGGAGGAAAGTGGCTTCACAGAATGCATGAATGAATGAATGATGACCGGCCCAACATGCAACCCTCACTGCATATGCCGTGTGTCACCTCTCATCTCTCTCCTTTCAATTTCAGTATTTTCCAAAAACAAGCAAGAGACAAATTAGAGTCTTTTCTTTCTTCTATTCTTCAATGAATACAGTTAAAAAGAAAAATAAAATACTGGTTTTTTTAGAAGATGTAAAATACAGGTAAAGTGATTTGGAAGTTTAAGGTTATATATATTCTCACTTACTACTTAACACTAAAATATATAAAGATACTCCCTCCGTCTCATAATAAATGTCCTATTTGAGCAATGCGCGGTTTTTAAGAAAATGATTGGATGTGTTGGTTTTAGTAAAAAAGTTAATGTCATTTACTAGAATACCCCTATTAATAGTAGTTGAATAACGTGAAAGTTATTAAATAGGGGTATAATAGTGGAAAAATAATAATGATTGATGCATTGAAATTGTAAATGGACAATTAATTTGAGACAAGGAAAAAATGCAAATGGGACACTTATTATGAGACGGAGGGAGTATATATTACCCCTCGGTTTCATAATTATCATAGAATGATTGTTACTTTTAATTTCTAATAATTTCTAATGTAATATCATTAAGAGGGTGCAATCAGTTCATTCTTGAAATATCAACCCAGACTATCTCAAGTTGTTCACATGGAGCAATGATTTCAATCCGAATGTGCAGCATCAAACCAAACATGGATTCGAATATTTGGATTAACACGTGATTATTGGAGGTCAAAAATTATATTTGCCATGGCCGGATGTATTGGTACACCTATCTGCATGAATAATAACATAATCTTTATTGCAGCTTTGGTCACTATGTGCAACCAATTGTAATGGGGTGTTGAATATATTTTTTAATTTGTGATTGATGGTTGAATGAGGTGTTGAAAGTGACCTAGATTAATTTGTGTTCAAAACATTTAAGTCTCCTTAATTATAAGTGGGAGTCACTTATAATACTTTGAAAAATCTTATTGGTTGTTGTGATGTTTATATTTTTATCTCTCCTTAATTATTTGGAGTCAATTATTTTATAGAAAATCAATTTTTTTTCACCAAAATTCATCATTTTTTTTGTCTATAAAAAGAGTCTTGGTTCATTTGATTTGGACAAAGGAAAAAAATCCATTTTTTCTCTATAATTTTTCTATTTAGCCTCCAATAAATTCTTGTTTGTGAGTTCAGTCTATTGTACTACTCCCTCCGTTCCTTTTTAAGTGTCGTTTTAGAAGATTTTTTTTGTTCCTATTTAAGTGTCGTTTTATAATTTAATGTTATAATTTGTCATTTATACCCTTATTTTTTCAATAACTCCACCTCAAATTTTTCAATTAGTTATTGGAAAAAGAGAATGTATGATTGAATTTATTTGGAAAGAGAAAAATAAATAAGGGTATAATAGGAAAATTAACTCTAATAATCCACTATCTTGGTTGAAGAGATTTTTGCTAAAACGACACTTAAAAAGGAACGGAGGGAGTAATTAAGTTATGTGTTTCATTTTAGGTGTGTTGTGTGTTTAGTGTAGTGTATTTTAAGTTTTTTGTAATTTTATTTGTTTTAATAATGACAATCCCTATATCTCGTCTTTATTACTTGCAAATAAAAAACTTAATTAAGAATATAAAATTAAACAAATAAAAATGAAATAAATTATTAAATTAAAAAAAATTAAAATAAAATATTTAAGTTTTAATTATTTTAATTTAATTTCAATCGACAATTGTTATTAATATATAATCACAAAAACATTAAAAAAAATATGAAATAAAAGTGGTGCGATAGGGTGTTGAATTTTATTAAACAAAAATTATTGTAGTGAGTAAAAGTTGAATGAGTGTTGACTTATTAGGTGGAAGAGAGAGAAGAAGATGTGGAGTGTAAAAAGTGAAAAATGAGAGTGTTGAATATGTAAATTATTGTAGATAGTCTTATATTAATATTGGTTGAAATAATGTTGGTTCTTTGTTGGCAACAATTTTGGTAAAACATGGTCCTCTGGCCTGGTGAAGGTATTGTCCCCGACAAAGAGGCGGGAGGGGAAAAGCGCTTCCCTTCGTCCTCAACTTGTTGGGTAAAAAATGTTGGGTTGTTCTAGATGCATAAGCGGATTGGACCATGCCTAGCCATTGGGCCAGTTTCTGAAACAAATTTTAAAAAAAAAAATTAACACTGTTAATATTTATGGGTTTATATTATTAATCGGGTAATATTTGAAATAAATATATAATAGAGAGAAATACATCATAAATAATAGAGGTGGGTTTTTATGTAAAATCAATAAAATATTTATTTATTTTAAAATATTATTTAGTTTATTAGGAAATATAATAAAATATTTATGTATTATTAAGACATAATATTTTTTATTTATGGAAATATTTTATATATATATATATATATATATATATATATATATATATATATATATATATATATATATATATATATATTTCAAAAGAGAATTAATTAAAAAAAACATATTTTCCCTAGTGGTAAGTATGCCCATTAAATAAGGGAGATGAAATTTAAAAATCAAATATAAAAGTCAACGTGTAAAATCCAGGTCATAGTAAAAGAAATGAAGAAAATATCAGATGGAAACATCACGTCATAAATTATATTGATCAAATCTATTTATGGGCCAAAATAATAGAATCTTAAAAGGTCAAAGATGAAATTTGTATTTTTTTTACATAGTTGTTTTTCAATTCTCCTAATATGACATGGGAAAATGGATATTAACCTTAGATTTTATTGAATTTAATTGTCAAACTTTGTTAATTTTTAGAATTGTATTCTTTATGACATTTTTATCTTGTTTACCCAATATCTTGAGTCAGAATTAATTGAATTGAGTGAATTTATAATTGCCTTAGAGATGAAATTCATGTGCCCCTAGTCTTTGAATTGCTCTTAAATCTCTTTATTGCTTCTGTCGAAGACGCCAAGTCATTGCAAGCCCTTTTGAGATTCTGAATATATATGTTCTGAAGTGAGAGTGGTCCTAATCTTGTGTATTTGTTCTTGGGATTCCTCCAAACCCTAAGTCATATAATCCTTGGACTCGAGAATACACTAAGTCCAACAACAATTGATAGGGGAGTCTAACTCACCACCTTTGGTCGAAATGATCTGTATATCGAAACTATAATTTAGTCATCTTGTACTTAGCATTTACACACCTTTCTTACACTTTTTATACAGAGAATTGAAGTTCAAATTCTCAAGCTAACACCAATACGTTCTTAATTGGTTAATAAACTCAAAGATTCTAGTGTGAAAGATCTTAATGTTAACTGAAGTTAATTGTTAGATCCATCGAATATGACACATGATTGTTTCAGTTTGGTGGATAATTAAGCCAATGAGATTTTATTTTGAAATTTAAAATAGAATTTTGATATCTCATCTCTTTCTTCATGACTATTGAGACATGACTCTTGAGAATGAAAATGTGACAGTATAAGTAAGATACTTATAAAATAGACACCTTTGAGAAAACAAAGTATAACTTTTTTCTCATTCATTATGATTTCTCACAAACAAAACAGTATATTCATCATCAAAGATACACAAAGGTTATGTTTAGATTGATGAAACATAATGGAGTGGGGTGAAATGAAGTGGAACGGAATGAAATAAATTTTCCACTCTATTGTTTGGTTATCTTATTAACAATGTTTCATTCCATTACATACACTCTAAATTGGATGAAATAAAAAAGAGAAATTTGATGGAATAGGATAGAATATATTCCATCGTGTTTCTTTTCATCCATTATTTCCTAATCCCATCAATGGAATCTTATACCACAAATTCTAACATACCCAAAAGAAAGAAGTACGAGCAGAGAGAAAAAAAATTCAAATAAAAGATCAAGAACCAAACAAAAATCGACATCATAAATTAGAATACTTTTTTATTAAATTAAAACACTCTGAAAATTACAATATAATATAGAAGATCCAAATATGCAATTTTTCTAATAATTGATATCGGAAGAGGATTGTTGATATTATAATTTTTCAACAATATTAATCTATCTGAATTGAATATATAATTTGAAAAACGAATTATATGTATATATAATTTGAATTTTTTTTACTCGTGTATATGCAATTAGATAAGTAGTAGTACAATGTTAACTTAATGCATTATAATACTTAACGGTGTTGAATAATGTATTGAACATTAATATATGTATGCATTGATTTAATTGGTAGTATCATATAAATGTTGAAAAGGATTGGCAGAATTGAATTTGCGAAAAATCAATTAAGCTATTTGACTCCTAATGAAATTAATTTTTCCAATGCCTTATAATTGAATTTGTACGAGGCAACGGAACTTAATTAAATGCGCGCAGTCGAAAATACTAGATATTAGCGAGTGCTAAATTTAATATAAAAAACACAAGTTTTGAAATCTATCAGATAAAAAAAATCCTAAATTTTATTAATTGAAAAGATAATTCTGACAACCACTTCCAAAACTGTTTAAATATAAAAATATAATCTCTAATGTGAAAATTATTTAAAAAATATATAATCATGGAGGTACCAGTTAAGCAGAGCTGCTCGTGGACATTGAAAGCTGTCCTTAACTGCAGAGATATTATACAGAACTCACCGGTTTGGGACAACATGCTAAGGGATACTAAATACAAGTCAAGAGCTATGTATGAGGATCTTAAAGATAGCAGTCAACAAGATGTTGCGTGGCGTAAGATGCTGTTTCACAACTTGGCTAGACCGAGAGCGGTGCATATTTTGTGGAGAGCGTGTCACAATAGCTTGGCAACAAAAGAAAGATTGTGCAGATTTGGTATGCTGGCCAATATGGATTGTTGTTTCTGTGGTGCTGTAGAGTCTTTGCAGCATTTGTTATTTGAGTGTAATGCCACGAAAGTGATTTGGCATGCAGTTTTAAAATGGCTGCAGTTTCACCACTCACCTTTGGGCTGGAAGGAAGAACTAGTATGGATGCTGGAACAAAGCAACAGGAAAGGCTGGAGATATACTATGCTCAAGTGTGCTTTCACAGAAGCAGTTTATGAGATATGGTGCCATCGCAACAGAGTGTGCTTGGAAAACGAAGATAGACATAATAGTGATAGTATAGTTTTTAAAATTATTGACAATGTGATTTACAGATGTTGGTCTAAGGTGCAGCTTAGACAACATATTGGAAAGCTTATGCTGCCATAGGGTATTACCATAGGACGTGAGTTTTTCCTTTCTAGTTCATATGCCTGCTGGATCATTTGATCGCCTGCTTGTAATAGTTTTTTGAATCCTCAATAAAGTCATTTTTAATTCAAAAAAAAAAATTATTTAAAAAAAAAATTGGAAATTGTGGAAAATAAAACAGCTCAAATTGTAGAAAATAGTATAATGTTGTTTTCGAGCCTAAAACGAACTAGAATGGCTAAAAAAGCCCGTAGTTCTCTTTAAAGCAATGTGTTGGACTTGTAGGTTGATTCCCTTTGCAAAAAGGTATAATACGAGTCATTTTGACATCAGACGTCAAACTTGCACAAATCTTGCCAAATAGTTCTGACATTCTAATTTTTCTTCGATACACGCATCCAGCCTTCCTACATCACTTTCTTTCACTTCTGAAGAACAAGACCCCAAGTTCTCTTCTTGATAAAGAGTTTTATCTGGCTGGTGCTTGTTGTAAGTACCAACTAGAAACCTCTCCTTACGTAGAAACACCATCACATCTTCTCCCACATTGAAAACTTTAATCCATGTGTTTATCTCGCACACGAGGCAAATTGTTTGGTAGCTCATTTGCGGTCAACTCTTTGAAATCCTTTAGGACCCCTAGCACTTCTTTTGGAATTGTTGTATTCTCCTATACAAAACTCATCACCCCTTTAGTCAGTACTAGGCATAAAAATTAAATTTCTGTAACAATCTCATCAAACTCCTTTTCACTTTGTGCCATCACCAAGAAACTAAACTTCTTTCCTCCTGAATTCTTATCAAAGTCCAAAACAAGGGTCGTAGCAATTTATTGGTGCCCCATGTAAACATCATCACGTTATCGTGTCCTCGATAAGTGATATCATTATCAAACTGTCAAGATCTACCAAGTAAAATATGACAAACATCCATATCAAGAACATCACAAAGTACTTATTCTCTGTAATGTTTTTTGGTGGAGATATGAACTTTACAGGCTAGTGTTACTCGAACTTCAGATCCCTTGCTTGCCCAACCGATGGTGTATGGCTTCTCATTAGATTTTGTGGGCAACTTCAAATAATCTACTAATTTCTATAACACCATATTCTCTATGTTGCCTCTTAATAGAACAATGTGTTTTAAGCAAATTCTTGCACACGCCTTCATATTTGCATGCCAGTAAAACTCTCTGCAACATAAAATTTACCCTTTCATCAGGTTCTTCCTCTGCAAACTCAACCTCTGCATATTAATTGTTCTCAAGTGCATGTCATACCCTTTCCTCTTCCTCTTCCTCTTCCCTTTCTTCCGCAGAAACAACGACTCTCCTTATTGGACAAATGTTTGATATGTGACCTCTTACATTATAACGTTATCACGTGTCTCTAGTAGGTTTAGCATATGGTTTATTTAGCCTCTATACTAGTGTTTTACCCTGGTGCACACTACTAGGACTGATATGTTGGAACAAAATTGTTTTATACCATATCCCTTAGGTTTTGATGATAACAAAGTATTTAAAGAATAATTGGATAGACTAATACGTGTTCAAGAGTGCAGGTACAAAGTTAAATATACTAACTAAAATTCAGTTTTGAAATTGCATTGAACATTGAAAGAGAAGCTCTTAAGAGACATATTCTAAAGATCAGACTCTGAAGATCAATCCACTATCAAGATACCATAAATTTGTAGTGGTCTTCAAGCAAGCCTACAAAACAAATTAAGTTTTGTTAGATACCCAACATGCCTTGGGTGTTTCATACTCAGTTCCTTTCTTGACCCACACATAATGTCCACTTGTCACACTAAAGTTTCTTACATAGCAAGCATTAGGTGTGTGGCCAATTATACCATAATAGAAACATGAAGGAACAAAATTACTTCTATATCTAGGAACATAAGATTTCTTTTTGGGAAATATCTTCTTAGGATGATGAAAATTTTTTTGTGCTTTATTCACTTTCTCTTTGTTGGATTGATCACTTCTCTTAACAAAGATAGTTTTGCTAGAACTTATTTTATAAAATTTATAATAATCAGATTCGCTTTTATCATTGGAGTATCTTTGTTGACTAAAGACATTGTCCAATCCAATTGTCCGTTTTCATGTCTTTCAACAACGCTTTTCAATTTGACAATTTGAAAAGAAAGTGAATCAAACTCTTTGCATGTAAAATCCATTTTTTCTTTGTCAACATGATTTTGTTTGTCAACTTCAAAATTGTTTTGCATGGTCTCAATCTTTTCTTCAAGAAATAAAATTTGTTTCTTTTATGTTGACACCATTTTATACAGAATTTTACATTTATTAAGTAATTCATCTATAACACCTTGTGCATCATCATTATAAGCAGATATTTCATTACTAACCTCTTCTTCTTCATCATTGAAATGTTGTGATGCCATCAACGCAAGATTTACACATTCTTCGTTTCTGAATCGGATGATGAACTTACTTCATTATCATCCCATGCAATGTAGGCTCTTTTTGGCTTTCCGAATCGGATGATGAACTTAACTTCATTTAATTTCTTGTCATTTTATCTTCTACGCTTAAATATGTGTTTCATTTCTCTTCTTAAAATTGACCAAGTTAAAATAAATATGTTTGTAAAAAGTTTTCAGAAGTTGTATAACACAATTCAATCCCCTGGTGTTTAAAGTCACTTGGTCAACAAGTGACATTAAAGTCTAACTCTTGTTATAAGACTAATTGTCACATGATGTAGGATGACTTCAAATGATTCACTAAAAACACTCTCATCTTTAATGATGAGGGGTATGCTTATTGAAAATAAAAGATGAAAATATTTATAGAGGGAATGTATTATAATATTTTATAAAAAAAGTAGTTGGTTTGTTCCCACTTATCGAGTTGATGATGCAGTGGAAATCAAATAGTTAAAATATATGAAGCAAAGAGGATAAAAAAATCCAGTACATCTTGAAAGCTAAAACTATCATCACTATAGCTTTGACGAGGATGAGTTTTTCCATGTATCACACTATAATACTTCTAAATAAATATGGAAAACGCTTTAAGTTACCCATAAAGGAACATTTGAGGTAAATAAGGGCTAGGATGAATACATTGATCCATAAGTATGAACTGTTTAGAATGAAGTCTGACGAAAATTCAAGACATGGTAAATATTAGAACAATAATATTGGGCTTTCCTTTTCTCTTCTGGGCCTTAGGGATATGTTAGTTCAGGGCCCATATGATATTGTATATATACTGTACCTTGGTTCAGTTTTCAGTAATGCATTCAATAAAATTCCTTGCGCGCCAATTTGTATTTCAAAATTTCTTTTCAGCCAAGATGCTTTCACCACTTGCAATATGGTATCAGTAGACCAAACCATATCTTCTTCTTCCTTCCGCATCCTCTATCACTGCATTCTTTCAGATCTCTTTCATTCTTTCTCCCTTCATTCACATATCAATGGCTTCTTTTGGTGATGATTCCACACCCAAAACCACCCCTAAATCAAGCCCTAAAAAGAGCCCCAAACGCAATGATCCCGATTCCCACCTCAATCCCAGTATTCCCTTCTACGTTCATCCTGGTGAAAATCCAGGAGCTACAATCGTTGTTCCCTCTCTTGATGACAACAACTATCATAACTGGAGTAAATCTATGTGACGCGCTCTCACATCCAAGAACAAGCTTTCTTTCATCAACGGAAAGCTCAAGAAACCTCCGTTCTTTGATCCCAGCTACGAACAATGGGAACGTGTTAATAGCATGGTTCTGTCATGGATCAACCGAACCCTCTCTCCTCATACTGCGCAGAGCACTATCTGTTTTGATTCTGCCTTTGAACTTTGGGAGGATCTTCGCGAAAGATTTACGAAAGGTAACCATTTCAGGTTTTCCGATTTTCTATGCGAATTACATTCAATACAACAAGGCGACCACTCATTATCTGCTAATTATAATGCTATGAAAATTCTTTGGGACGAGCTCGAAGATTTACGCCCAACTCCTTCTTGTTCTTGCATCACACCCTGTACCTATGACCTAGCCAAAGCCGTTCGTAATTACAAGCACATGGAGTATGTTACATGTTTCTTGAAAGGGCTTAATGATTCTTATCACAACATTCGCACCCAAATCTTGTTACTCGACCCTCTCCCTAGCATTAGCCGCGCCTATTCCCTTATTGCTCAACAAGAAATTCCTAATCCCTCGGCTCCACCATCCACCATTCTCTATGCCAATAGCAATAACAACAACAATTCTCGATCAAAAGACAAAGGCACACCCAAACACACCATGTTCTGCACCAATTTCCACAAAATAAACCACACCATCGATACTTGCTATTTCAAACATGGATTTCCACCTGGATACAGAAGCAACAATAACAAATCTAATGATGAAACAAAACCTATCCAACCCCCTAAAACTGCTTCTGACAACAAGGATATAGGAATCTCCAAATAAGACTATCAACACCTTGTCCTTCTCCTTCAACAATCTCGCAAAGATAGCCAACCATCCAAAGAAGAAAAAGTTGTGATCTCAGGTATAGTACAAACAGGTAGTATATTTAACAATTCATCTATGTGGATTCTGGTGCCTCTCATCATGGATCTTCTCTTTAACTTACCTAATGGATCTTCTCTTTATGATAAATTCTATGGAACTATTATATTTGCTCCCAACCTTACATTACAAAATGTGTTTTTCATTCCAGCATTTAAATTTAGCCTAATTTCTATTTCCAAACTATGTAACCAATCTCGATTAAATGTCTATTTTTTACATGATTCCTGCCAAATCCAGGATGTATGTACCAAGGAGATGATTAGACCTGTGACACAGCTTCATAGTCTTTATATACTTCACAGGATTTCTATCACGTACTACACTACTAATAACTGCTATTCTGCCAGCCTTGCCAGTTCTGATCCCACTGATACTGCCCTATGGCATTATAGATTAGGACATCCTTCTATTGATGTTTTACATAGCATGTCAAAACAGTTTCAAGACATTACTTTCAATAAGAAAACTATTTGTAACACGTGTCATTTCGCCAAGCAATGTAAACTCTAATTTCCTTTAAGTACCTCTAACACTTCTAACAGTTTTGATATTGTGCACATGGATATATGGGGTCCCATAGCCAAACCTTCTTTAGATGGTTTTCATTATTTTCTCACTATTGTTGATGACTACACTAGATATATTTGGACTTTGCTTATGCACAATAAATCTGAAACTCGTTTGCATATTAAAAACTTCATATCTTACTGCTGTTAGAACAAGAATTGTTCTGATCAAATTATCTTAGTTTTGATGATAACAATGTATATGAATTTTGCTTAAGATAATGTGGTACTCTAATCCAATGCAACTTCCTTTTCAGTAAATATATAAAGAGTATGCACAAATCAGCGCTCAGAAGCTTTGACTCTGAAGGTTCAACATGCAACATCAGAACATGGTCTGGCAAGACATCAGAAGATGGTCAAGCAAAATCAGAACATGGTCTATGGAAGCATCAGAAGGACTGGAGTTCAGAAGCACTGAAGTAATGGTATCACGCTCAGAAGCACTTCAAGGTCAGAAGATCAGAAGATGCTTATGCACCAAGTTGTTTGTACTCTGATGATATTCAAACGTTGTATCTACAAAAGATCAATCAGAATCAAGTACAAGATGGCAGGCTACGCTGACTGACAAAAGGAACGTTAGAAGCTATTAACGGCAACGTCAGTAGTCACAGCAAAAGCAAGGCTCGAGGTAGTTGACAAAAGTGTGAAACATTAAATGCAATGCTGTACGGAATATGCAAAGCATTAAATGCTCCCAACGGTCATCTTCTCATGCGCCTATAAAATGAAGTTCTGAAGAGAAGCAAAGGTTAACGAAACTACATACAACTCTTAACAAAAACTTTGCTGAAACGCTGTTCATTTTGAAATCTCTCAAACTTCATCTTCAACCTCACTTATTGCTGTTGTAATAATATAGTGAGAGTAAGCTTTAAACTGTAAGAGAAATATCACAGTTGTGATTATCGCTTTTAAGAAGCATTGTAATACTCTTAGAATTTGTTTACATTAAGTTGTAAAGGACTAGAGTGATCAGTTAGATCAGAAGACTCTAGAAAAGTCTTAGAGGGTATCTAAGCAGATTGTTCCTAGAGTGATCAGGTTGTGATCAGAAGACTCTAGAAGACTTAGCAGTGTCTAAGTGGAAAACCATTGTAATCTCGTGTGATTAGTGGATTAAATCCTCAGTTGAGGTAAATCACCTGATAAGGGTGGACTGGAGTAGTTTAGTTAACAACGAACCAGGATAAAAATAATTGTGCAAGTTGTTTTTATTTTACAAGTTTTGATACTACACTTATTCAAACCCCCCCTTTCTAAGTGTTTTTCTATCCTTCAATTGGTATCAGAGCCTGGTTCTAAGGTGCAAGCACTTAACCGTGTTTAGAAAAGATTCAGGAAGAGAAAAACGCTTCTGTAAAAGATGGCCGGTGAAATTCCAACAAACACACCTACATCTACATCTGGCTCTGTTGAGCAATACAATGGAAATGGTAACAATGGTTATACTAGACCACCAGTGTTTGATGGTGAAAATTTTGAATACTGGAAAGATAAACTTGAAAGTTACTTTCTTGGTCTAGATGCTGATCTATGGGATCTTCTGTTGGATGGTTACACATATCCGGTTAAAGCCAGTGGTGTGAGGCTCACAAGAAAAGAAATGACTGATGAGCAAAAGAAGGAATTCAAAAATCATCACAAGTGCAGGACTGTTTTGCTGAATGCTATCTCTCATGCTGAGTATGAGAAGATATCTAACAGGGAAACTGCCCATGACATATATGAGTCTTTGAAAATGACTCATGAGGGAAATGCTCAAGTCAAGGAAACCAAAGCTCTTGCGCTAATCCAGAAGTATGAAGCCTTCAAGATGGAGGATGATGAAGACATTGAAAAGATGTTTTCAAGATTTCAAACTCTAACTGCTGGATTAAGAGTTCTGGACAAAGGCTACACCAAGGCTGATCATGTGAAGAAGATCATCAGAAGCTTTCCCAGAAGATGGGGCCCAATGGTGACTGCATTCAAGATAGCAAAGAATCTGAATGAAGTCTCTTTGGAAGAGCTGATCAGCGCCCTGAGGAGTCATGAGATTGAGCTTGACGCCAATGAACCTCAGAAGAAAGGTAAGTCTGTTGCATTAAAATCTAATTATAAAAAATGCACTAACGCTTTTCAGGCTGAAGAAGTAGATTCTGAAGAATCAGAATCAGAAGAAAAAGAAGATGAACTTTCCATGATTTCCAGAAGAGTTAACCAACTCTGGAAAAGCAAGCAGAGGAAGTTCAAGAGCTTCAGAAGCTCAAAGAAGCCTGAAAGAGGAGAATCTTCTGGAGGTAGAAGATTTGACAAGAAGAAGGTCATGTGCTACGAATGCAATGAGCCTGGACACTACAAAAATGAGTGCCCAAAACTTCAGAAGGAAAATCCCAAGAAGAATTTTCATAAGAAGAAAGGTCTTATGGCAACATGGGATGAGTCAGAAGATGAATCAGACTCTGAAGATGAGCAGGCAAACATTGCACTGATGGCCACTGTCAATGATGGATCAGAATCTACGTCAGAATCAGATTCTGAAGAGATATCCTTGGCTGCAAAGAAGACAAAGCACAACATGTCATGGTACCTGGACTCTGGATGCTCGCGACACATGACAGGAAGAAGGTCTATGTTCCAAGACCTGGTGCTTAAATCTGGTGGAGAAGTCAAGTTTGGAGGAGATCAGAAGGGCAAGATAATTGGCTCTGGAACTATAAAGTCTGGTAACTCTCCTTCCATAACTAATGTACTTCTTGTAGAAGGATTAACACATAACTTATTGTCCATAAGTCAATTAAGTGACAATGGTTATGATATAATCTTCAACCAAAAGTCTTGCAAGGCTGTAAGTCAGAAGGATGGCTCAATCCTATTTATAGGCAAGAGGAAGAACAACATTTATAAGACAGATCTTCAAGATCTCAAGAATCAGAAGATAACTTGTCTTATGTCTGTTTCTGAAGAGCAGTGGGTCTGGCATAGAAGATTAGGACATGCTAGTTTGAGAAAGATTTCTCAGATTAACAAACTAAGTCTTGTCAGAGGACTCCCTAATCTAAAATATAAATCAGATGCTCTTTGTGAAGCATGTCAGAAGGGCAAGTTCTCCAAACCTGCATTCAAGTCTAAGAATGTTGTGTCTACCTCAAGGTCGTTAGAACTCTTGCACATTGATCTGTTTGGCCTAGTCAAAACAGCATCTGTCAGAGGGAAGAAATATGGGTTAGTCATCGTTGATGATTATAGCCGCTGGACATGGGTAAAGTTCTTAAAACACAAGGATGAGTCTCATTCAGTGTTCTTTGATTTCTGCACTCAGATTCAATCTGAGAAAGAGTGCAAAATCATAAAGGTTAGAAGTGATCATGGTGGTGAATTTGAGAACAAATTCTTTGAGGAGTTCTTCAAAGAAAATGGCATTGCCCATGATTTCTCTTGTCCTAGAACTCCACAGCAAAATGGAGTTGTAGAGCGAAAGAATAGGACTCTACAAGAAATGGCCAGAACCATGATCAATGAAACCAATATGGCTAAGCATTTCTGGGCAGAAGCAATAAACACTGCATGTTACATTCAGAATAGAATCTCTATCAGACCTATTCTAAATAAGACTCCTTATGAATTGTGGAAGAACAGAAAGCCCAACATTTCATATTTCCATCCTTTTGGATGTGTATGTTTTATTCTGAATACTAAAGATCATCTTAGTAAGTTTGATTCTAAAGCACAAAAGTGTTTCCTTCTTGGATATTCTGAACGCTCAAAAGGCTACAGAGTATACAATACTGAAACATTGGTTGTAGAAGAATCAATCAATATCAGGTTTGATGATAAGCTTGGTCTTGAAAAGCCAAAGCAGTTTGAGAATTTTGCAGATTTTGATATTGATATATCAGAAGCAGTAGAACCAAGAAGCAAAGCATCAGAAGGAGAACTTCTCAGAAGTAAAGAATCTGAGGATCAAGTTGCAGCTTCTTTGGAGAATCTAAGCATTTCTGAAGAACCAACTGTCAGAAGATCTTCCAGACTCACTTCTGCTCATTCAGAAGATGTCATTCTTGGAAAGAAGAATGATCCTATCAGAACAAGAGCATTCCTTAAGAACAATGCAGAATGTCAATTAGGTCTTGTGTCTTTGATCGAGCCAACTTCTGTTGATCAAGCTCTAGAAGATCCAGACTGGATAATTGCTATGCAAGAAGAACTTAATCAGTTTACAAGGAATGATGTATGGGATCTTGTTTCTAGACCAAAAGGATTCAATATCATTGGTACAAAATGGGTCTTCAGAAACAAGCTGAGTGAGAAAGGAGAAGTGGTAAGAAACAAAGCCAGACTGGTTGCTCAGGGTTACAGTCAGCAAGAAGGGATTGACTATACAAAAACCTTTGCACCAGTGGCCAGGTTAGAATCTATTCGTCTGTTAATTTCTTTTGCCACTCAACATAACATCACTCTTTATCAGATGGATGTTAAGAGTGCCTTCTTAAATGGTTATATAGATGAAGAAGTCTATGTCCACCAACCTCCTGGTTTTGAAGACTCCATGTCTCCAAATCATGTTTTTAAATTAAAGAAATCATTGTACGGATTGAAACAAGCTCCTAGATCTTGGTATGAACGTTTAAGTTCTTTCCTTCTGGAAAATGGTTTCACTAGAGGAAAAGTGGACACTACTCTATTTTGTAAAACCTTTAAAAAGGATATTTTAATATGTCAAATATATGTAGATGATATTATCTTTGGAACATCTAATGCTACACTTGGAAAGGAGTTTGCTGAGTCTATGCAGGCTAAGTTTGAGATGGGCATGATGGGAGAACTCAAGTACTTCCTTGGGATACAAATAAATCAAACATCAGAAGGAACATATGTTCATCAAACCAAGTATGTGAAAGAACTTCTGAAGAAGTTTAATCTTTCTGACTGCAAAGAAGCAAAAACTCCCATGCATCCAACGTGCATTCTAGGTAAGGATGAGGTAAGTAAGAAGGTAGATCAGAAGTTATACAGAGGTATGATTGGATCTCTGTTATATTTGACTGCTTCTAGACCTGACACACTATTCAGTGTTTGTTTGTGTGCTAGATTCCAATCAGACCCTAGAGAATCTCACTTAACTGCTATTAAGAGAATTCTGAGGTATCTGAAAGGTACTACTAATGTTAGTTTAGTCTACAAAAAATCTAAAGAATACAACTTAGTAGGATTCTGTGATGCTGACTATGCTGGGGATAGAATTGAAAGAAAGAGTACTTCTGGAAGTTGTCAATTTCTTGGAAGTCATCTGATCTCCTGGTACAGAAAGAAGCAAGCTACCATTGCTCTCTCAACAACAGAAGCAGAATATGTTACTGCTGCTGGTTGTAGCACACAAATGCTCTGGATGAAGAGTCAGCTAGAAGATTATCAGATATATGAGAGTAACATTCCTATCTTCTGTGATAATACTTCTGCTATATGTTTAACTAAAAATCCTATATTACATTCAAAAGCTAAACATATTGAGATCAAACATCATTTCATAAGGGACTATGTTCAGAAGGGTGTTCTCTCTTTAAACTTTGTGGATACAGACCATCAATGGGCTGATATCTTTACAAAACCCCTGGCTGAAGATAGATTTAAATTCATTCTGAAAAATATTAGTATGGATTTATGTCCAGAATGAGAAGATGAGAAGATCTTACGTATGGTTATATTCTGAAATATGATTGGATTAGTCTTTTATAAGAAGTTCTGATTTTAATCAATTAGAAGTAATGATCCTGTTATTACTAATGTTTCATTGTCTAAGTTGATTCAGAGTCTCTTTAAAAGTAAAACAGTTGTAACTGGCTTTCCAGATGGTAAACTCGTGTTCACTATTTTTGGACAAGCATGCGTGCAGTTGAGGTGATGCCGCCCTAGGTAACTGTGCTAATCACTTCATTTGTCATAAGTCTCTCTCCTCATGTCACGTAACATTAAATGCCATTCATCATTTCAGTTTATTTCTTTTTCATTTTATATTCTTCAAACGTTTCATTTCCCTCTTTTTATTTCTCTCTCTTTGCATTCATTGTCATCTTTGTTTGCTCTCTCTCTCATTATCTGCATTTTGCATAAACCCTAGTTTATTCATCTTCAACCTAGCATTCATCATGAATCTGTCTTCAAGTTCCTCTCAACAAGCATTCAACAGACAAGAGGCTACTCCACTGAAAACTTGCTCCATTCCTCCATCAGAAATGGATGTGCTGTGTGAGTCTCCGGTGGACTTTGAAAACTTGGGTGCATATGGTTTCAGATTTGATGCTAATACTATGGAACAAGGATGGTCGAACTACTTGAAGAGATTGGTTGGACCAATCTATTCGGCCCTTGTGAAAGATTTCTGGGCACATGCAACCGTTACTCCAACCGCTATTCTCTCCTTCGTGCTAGGGCATGAAGTTGTAATAACTGAAGACTTAATCATAAAGCTGTACAACCTTGAAGATAAATAGGGTGTTACTGGTCCTATTGCTGGAAGGGTTAATTGGTCCCAGATTGAGAGACAAATCTCTTGTGTCAACGGGCTTGAGGCTAACTTTATTGGTACTTTAAAGCCTTTCTATCAGGTTTGGGATGCGATCATTATGGGATCTCTTCACCATAGAAGAAAGTCATTCTCCTCCACCTTCATCAATCCTGACCAGAAGTACACTCTCTTCTG
Organism: Vicia villosa; assembly: GCF_029867415.1. Classification (NCBI taxonomy): domain Eukaryota; kingdom Viridiplantae; phylum Streptophyta; class Magnoliopsida; order Fabales; family Fabaceae; genus Vicia; species Vicia villosa. The sequence goes on along the minus strand of NC_081180.1, from coordinate 77,161,690 downwards.
CATCGGGCAAAGGATTGAACTCAACATCTCCAACATTCTCTTTGAAAATCTGAAGTTGGATGTTGAAGAATCAAGGGATGAAGAGCGTGTGAAGTATCCTCAACTTCAAAGGAATACTATTCCTTTCAGCAGAATGATCTCAGACATTCTGATTGAAAGTGATCTGATGAATTCTCTGAAGACTTGTGGGCCGTCTGACTTCTTTAGAGTCATCCAAGGTGTTATCTTCAATGGTCTTGACTTGGTGAGAATGGAACTGGTCCCAGAGATAGTTTCTGTTCCTTCTGGTTTCTCTGATGGTCCTCTCAGAAGAATTCCTGTTGAAGGCTTCTCAACCTTGTTTCAAGCTGAACTGGTCAAAACTGTTAAGCATTTTCTGGAAGCTTCTGTGAGAAACTCCTCTTCTATTGATCCTGCACGGATACGTGGAAGAGTGCTTCCTTCTCAAGCTGACCTCAAGAAGGAGGATAAGAAGAAGCGTGAAAAGAGGCTTAAGAGAAAGGCTGCTCAAGAAGCTGCTGAGAGAGAACTCAGGCAGAAGGTCACTTATGACCCTTTTAAAGTCAATGCTTTTGAAGCAAGGCGAACTGGCAATTTCTCCAGGCAGGAATACATTCCACCCTCCTCAGAATCTCCATCATCCTTACAACTTCCTCCTTCTGAACATCAAACCTCCACCACCACTCAAAATATCCCTCATTCACCACCAAATACACAAACACCTACTCTTTTTACATCCCGACCAAATGATCTGCAAACACCATCCTCTTCTCAAGTTCTCAACCCTACCCCCATAACTACCATTCTTCCCACACCCACCAATGTAGCCTCCTCATCAACCCCCTCCACAGATATTCCATCTTCTTCAACCACCACAGTTCCACCTGTTCCATCTCATCCCTTTCCCACCAGAAAATCCAAACCTTACTGCCTTCTCTACCCAGACTACAAATTCACCTTCAACCCTCCTGAACCTGAACCTTTCATTTTCCTGGAGGAGTTCAGAAGTGAAGTTATCAGTAGGCTGGATCTCCTGAAGGATGCCTTCCTCAATGAGCTGGATGATGTATCTACTAGGAATCTTTGGAGAAGTTTTCGCCAAGATTTTCAAGTAAGAGCCATGGCTGTTCAGAAGAGGCTGGTAACTGCTGCACCTACTTATGCTAGATATCTTCTGGAAATGGATGATGGAAGATACTTTCATCCAATAAGGAGCAGTATCTGTCTTGAAGAGAAGCCATTTGTGGATGAACTTGAAGAAGCAAGACTTGCTGCTGCAATGGAAGCTAACCCTTGCAGAGATATTGTGGTCTGGAGACCTCAGTATCCAGTGCTGCTTGGATATTTCAGATGGCTGTTTGACCTTCTGAGAGCAAATCCTTCTGCAGAAGATCCTGACATGGTGATTCCAGAAGTTGCTGCTCCTCCAGATGTTGAAGGTCCTTCTGCCCCAAGGAATCTAGCTGCCATTCTGCAAGCTCTTGAGAATAGAGATTCTGATCTTCCTACTCCAGTGTACGAAGATGATGTTGAGATGGAAGATGCTGATGCTGAAGCTGAAGATCATTCTGTTGAAGAAATTCCTGTTGAGGAAAATCCTTCTCATGATCTCTCTCAGAAGACTGCCATGGAAGCAATGGTGATCAATGTTGATCCTCTGAACAGAAGTTGTGAAGCTTCTTCTGGTGAACCCTCTATTCTGGCAAGGACTCTAGAGGTCATTCAGAAGACCCAGGCTGAGATGGCTTCTCGGATGCATATGCAAGATGAAACCAATGCTGAGTTTCGCACCTTCATCCAAAGTCAGAATGAGAGTAATGCTGGGATTCAAGCTATGCTGGCCAAGATTATGTCTAAGCTAGGGTCTTAGTCTTTGAGTCTTAGTTGTCTCTTTGCTTCTTGCATCTGTCTTTCTCTGCATATCTTTTTGTAACTCTGTTTTGTTTGATCAATGAAACGTTCTTCTGTTTGTCGTTTTCTACATCTGAATCTTTTATTTTCTTTTTGATGTTATGACAAAAAGGGGGAGAAAATGTGATAAATGATCTGATTTATTTTATCAGTTACTGGGTGAAAGTCCCCACATTTCTAACAAGAACTTGTAAGTTCTGTGTTGTTTAAGTGTTTTGCAGGATTGAAGACATCTTTCAAAGCTCAACACTAGAAGCAAAACCATGGGGAAACGCAATTCTATAAAAGGGAATAAGCTCATGGAAACTGAAGCAAGCTGAGTGCTATGAAGCTTCAGAATCAGAAGCAAGAAGGAAGGATGTTATGATATTCTAATGATGGAATATGCACTAACTTTTTCTCTGTCCTTATATGCTCTGATATATTTGTTTAAGCTTTACTATATATATGATCTGATGCATTCTGCATGTTCTGATACATATTTTATGCTCTGATATATATATATGTGTTATGCTCTGATTCATTCATGCTCTGACTTTTTTCATATAGCTTGTTCTGTAACATTTCAGAATGTAGAAGATGCTCTGATGATGCTCTGGTACATTCAACAATGTTCTGATACAATCTAGCATGAAATGATTCAAGAAGAAATTCAAGCTCTGAAGCTGTCCTCTGAAAGCAAGAAGCAGAAGCTGTGAATATTCTGAAGATCTAAGCATGTGTGATCGTCTCAACTGAAATAGAAGATACTCAGGGAAGTTCTTTATGCAAAATTTCTTCCAGTATTTATTTCAGGGGGAGATTATTTATCTCAGGGGGAGATTGTTAATCTCAAGGGGAGACACATTCACACATTATGTTTATATGCTGTTGCTATAAATGTGTAATTGTCTTTTGCCGTCTGTTATTCTGATTGCAAATTCATATCATTTATATATGTTTTTGTCATCATCAAAAAGGGGGAGATTGTTAGAACAAGAATTGTTCTGATCAAATTATCTTAGTTTTGATGATAACAATGTATATGAATTTTGCTTAAGATAATGTGGTACTCTAATCCAATGCAACTTCCTTTTCAGTAAATATATAAAGAGTATGCACAAATCAGCGCTCAGAAGCTTTGACTCTGAAGGTTCAACATGCAACATCAGAACATGGTCTGGCAAGACATCAGAAGATGGTCAAGCAAAATCAGAACATGGTCTATGGAAGCATCAGAAGGACTGGAGTTCAGAAGCAGAAGCACTGAAGTAATGGTATCACGCTCAGAAGCACTTCAAGGTCAGAAGATCAGAAGATGCTTATGCACCAAGTTGTTTGTACTCTGATGATATTCAAACGTTGTATCTACAAAAGATCAATCAGAATCAAGTACAAGATGGCAGGCTACGCTGACTGACAAAAGGAACGTTAGAAGCTATTAACGGCAACGTCAGTAGTCACAGCAAAAGCAAGGCTCGAGGTAGTTGACAAAAGTGTGAAACATTAAATGCAATGCTGTACGGAATATGCAAAGCATTAAATGCTCCCAACGGTCATCTTCTCATGCGCCTATAAAATGAAGTTCTGAAGAGAAGCAAAGGTTAACGAAACTACATACAACTCTTAACAAAAACTTTGCTGAAACGCTGTTCATTTTGAAAGCTCTCAAACTTCATCTTCAACCTCACTTATTGCTGTTGTAATAATATAGTGAGAGTAAGCTTTAAACTGTAAGAGAAATATCACAGTTGTGATTATCGCTTTTAAGAAGCATTGTAATACTCTTAGAATTTGTTTACATTAAGTTGTAAAGGACTAGAGTGATCAGTTAGATCAGAAGACTCTAGAAAAGTCTTAGAGGGTATCTAAGCAGATTGTTCCTAGAGTGATCAGGTTGTGATCAGAAGACTCTAGAAGACTTAGCAGTGTCTAAGTGGAAAACCATTGTAATCTCGTGTGATTAGTGGATTAAATCCTCAGTTGAGGTAAATCACCTGATAAGGGTGGACTGGAGTAGTTTAGTTAACAACGAACCAGGATAAAAATAATTTTGCAAGTTGTTTTTATTTTACAAGTTTTGATACTACACTTATTCAAACCCCCCCTTTCTAAGTGTTTTTCTATCCTTCAACTGCAACACTCAATTTCATTCTAAAATTAAAACAATTAGGAGTGATAATGGTACTGAGTTTATTATGCCTTCTTATTATGCTTCCTTAGGTATTATACACCAACGGAGTTGTGTTGAAACACCTCAACAAAACTCTGTAGTTGAACAATAACACAGACATCTCTTAAATGTTACTAGATCTCTTCTTTTTCATGCTTATTTACCTAAGTGTTTTTGGTCTTATGCACTCTGTCATGCCACTTACTTAATCAACAGACTGAGCAGCCCCACACTGCAAAACCAAACTCCTTACAACCTTCTTTTCAAAACACCTCCCTCTTTTTCCAATCTCAAAACTTTTGGTTGCTTGACTTATGCATCCTCTCTTCTAAGGAATAGAGACAAACAAGATCCTAGATCCACAAAATGCATCTTTCTAGGATTCCTAACAAGTATTAAAGGTAACCTTATATTTGATTTAAACACTAGGGTTGTTATCATATCTCGAAACTGCTTTTTTTATGAGCATGTTTTTCCATATACAGCTCCTGTTAACCTAGAAAGCATTATCCCAATAACAGACCTCACAAACAACATTATCCCTTTCCTTTTTGATCATGAAGACCTTATTTCCAACTCTTCCAGTCACTCTGATAACCCTTCCCCAACTGACCAAATTACTACTTGGGCTGACATTTCTTCCCCACCCGTCAGCCATGATTCCACCACACCAATTACTGCCACACAACCTACATCCTCTCCCATTGATACTACTTCCCTTCAACCTAGTGTCCTCGATACGCAAACCCTTCGCCAATCTACTAGAACTAAATCTTCTCTTGCATACTTGAAAGAATTTATATGTAACCCTGTTTCTTTTAAGCAAGCTACTCTCCATGAACATTGGAACAAAGCCATAAATGATGAAATTCAGGCCCTAACCAATAACAATACATGGACATTTACTACTCTTCCCCTAAGTAAGAAGTGTATATGTTGTAAGTGGGTTTATAAAACCAAGTTTCACTCTGATGGTACAATAGAAAGATATAAAGCTCGGTTAGTTGCTCAAGGTTTTCATCAAGTCCAAGGTATTGATTTTTTCGACACTTATTCTCCTGTTATAAAACTAACACTCATACTTGCCCTTGCTTTCTTCTTTAAATATGCATCTTCACCAACTTAATGTTCATAACGCATTCCTCCATGGTGATTTAGATGAGGAAGTGTATATGTCTCTACCTAAGGGCATTACTCCTACTTATCCAAACCAAGTATGCAGACTTTTGAAATCTATTTACGAATTGAAACAATCCAGCAAACTTTGGTTTGACAAATTATCTAAAGTGCTTTTAGCAAACAACTTCAAGCAATGCTCTTCTGATCATTCGTTATTCATACACCAATCAAAATCACATATTACATTCTTACTAATATATGTGTTATGATCTTCTCATTGCAGGAACTAACATCAACACAATAGACAACATCAAAGCCTTGCTGCAACAACACTTCCATATCAAAGACCTCAGTACCCTAAAGTATTTTTTGGGCCTCGAGATAGCAAGAAGAAAAGCTGGAATCCACCTCAATCAGCGCAAATACACCCTTGACATTTTATCCAATATAGGTTTACTTGGTTGTAAACCAGCTTCCACCCCCATGGCTCGTGACACACGGCTCAACACAACCGATGGCACACTTATGTCTGATCCAACAAATTTCGAAGACTCATTGGGCAACTTATTTACCTACTCAACACATGCCCTGATATCTCCTACTCCGTTCAACAACTTAGCCTACACATGAGTAATCCAACAGACATACATTACAACGCTGTTATACGAGTTATCCGCTACCTCAAATCATCACCAGCACAAGGTCTGTTCTTCCCTTCCAATTCCATCATACAACTCAAAGCTTTCTCTGATTCTGACTGGGCAACTTGTCCAGAAATACGCAAGTCCGTCACTGGTTTCTGTATCTATATGGGATACTCTTTGATATCCTGGAAATCCAAGAAACAAGCAACCGTATCTCGTAGTTCCACTGAAGCTGAATACCGCTCTATGGCCTCCACTGTTTGTGAGCTACAATGGCTGACAAATTTTCTACAAGAACTCAATATCACCTTTCAAAAACCAGCTTTGTTATATTGTGACAATGCCTCTTCCATTCACATCGCCAATAACTCTTCTTTCCATGAACGCACTAAGCATATAAAACTCGATTGTCATATCGTTCGCGAAAACTGCAACAAAACCTCTTTCAACTTCTACATGTCTCATCCTCTCAACAACTAGCAGACTCCTTCACTAAACCTTTAGATGTTTCCATGCTTCAGTCAAACATTTGTAAGCTTGGGTTAATTACAATCTACCCTCAAGCTTATGGGGGGTATTAGAACAATAATATTGGGCTTTCCTTTTCTCTTTTGGGCCTTAGGGATATGTTAGTTCAGGCCCATATGATATTGTATATATACTGTACCTTGGTTCAGTTTTCAGTAATGCATTCAATAAAATTCCTTGCGCGCCAATTTGTATTTCAAAATTTCTTTTCAGCCAAGATGATTTCACCACTTGCAATAGTAAATGGTTAATTCATATTGTTAATCATTTAAAAAATCTTAATCAAAATTTTCAAAATGATTATTTAATTAACAAAGTCCTTAGATGTTTAAATTGCAGATGCAAACCTAAAGTCATTTTAATTTACAAATATTAATATTTATCTACTACAAATTTGGCTACTGTATTTGGTAAATTTCAAGAACATGAAATTGAGATAAATTTTACAGTGGAAAGAGAAGAAGGCGATAAAAAAATTCTTGCACTGAAAGCTATAGATATTAAAGACCTTTCGTCAAAAGATGAAAATTGTCAAAGTGAAAGTGGAGAAAACATAGATCTCCTATTTCACAAATTCAAATAATTCCAAAAACACAAAAAACAACCTTCAAACTTTCAGAAGCAAAGAAAAGAAAGATAAACCATTGTTCCAACTTGATTCTAGTGCAAAAAGAAAGGTTACACAAAGACAAAATATCCACTTAACAAAAGAAATCTTAAAGATACAAAAGACCACAAAAAAAGCTTGTATTGCATGGTAAGAAAATGACATGGGCTCATTTGATGAATCTGAAAAGGAGGAAGAAACCAACCTCTATCCCATAGGAAACCAAGAACAAGATGAGGCAAACAATTTTAAATCAAAATATACTTATGATGAGCTTTTTTCCATTTGTAAGAAATTAAATCATTAAACAAAAAAGTTAAAAATATCCTCTCCATATATAAAAAGACTATTTATTCTCTTGAAATAAAAAATAAAAATTTAATCAAAGAAATAAATCTACTTGAAGAGAGAGAAATTTTTTAACTAAAACATTTCATCTTCTTCTTTTATGAGTCTTAATGATAAATATATCAAGTGTATTGAATGAAAGGTTTTAGAAAACAAAATTACATATACTTGCATAATACAATTGGAAAACTTACCAATGAGAGAGATTGTTGGGGGAGAATGTGAGTGTATAATGGTCTATAAGGGATGGGTTGAATAGATTGTTCCCCTAGAAACCATTTTCAAAAAAAAATCTTCGAAAATCAATGTTTTACAAGAAAAAACACAAATTACAAACGGAAGCGGGAGAACATGGATTTTTAAAAATGGTACGTTTGAATGGATTTCAAAGTTTGCTCACACTATCAAGAATCACAACAATTGAGAAAGATGAAGTTTCTTAAACAAGAAATTAATCAATTCAAATGATTCCATTTATACACAAGGTTCAAACTGAATTTAACTAATCAAACCATCCTTTTAACCATAAAAGTTCATATAATCATAATCTCCAAAAAGAAGATTAGAATGACTAAATATATCAAAGACCTACTCTTATACAATAGTTAACTATAAGCAGATAAAAACTTATTAACATGTAATCATAGAAAGCGATAAAACCTAAGTCATGCAAAGATATACTAGAATGTAAAGGAGATAGAGAATGCGAGATTTGTGCACTGGGTTTATACGAGTTCAACGCATTCGTCCTTGATTTTCACTTAGTTCAGTATTTAATAGTGAAACACTGGAACTTTGTTAGGTCTTTGACTATTTTGAAAATTAATATACAAGTGTTTTTATTACAATGAAAAATCAAGAAAACATCGATCATTTCAAGGCAAATTGCTAAGCAAACACATGGTTAAATTTATATTTCCCTTCAATTGTAGCAAAACACTAAAAAATACCAAATTCACAAGATCTTCTCTTGATCATGAGTCAATTTCCTTGCTATACCCAAAATTTTGTTCCAAGATTCCATTTTGCTAAAATTTTCACTAAACCCTACCGGAAGTCCTTTGTATGATGCTTTGTTTTACTAAAGGATCTGAGAAAGTCCCAACTTTGTTTAGGAACAACCTTCAATTGGTTCTACCAAAGTATTTAATGGAGGAGAAAATAATCTTTTACTTTGTGTTAACACACATTTCGGGAGTTAATGCATGACTTTATGTTCTCATGTTTTTAGGATTTTAATTTCTTTTTAGTTTAAGTTCATAACTTTTGTAGTGAATTAGCATTTAGGTTCAGCACAATAGGTGCTCCCTTTTTTATCATTTATTTGTATTTTTGCATTATACTATAACTTTGTTGGGATTCAGTCTTTAAGCAACATAATCACAACATTGATTCTTCAATCTGATACACAAAAATATTAACAAATAATTAGATTCCCTAATTTATCTTGCATATACCATTATCACTCAATCTTTAAAGATGGTGGTACGACAACAATTGAGTTTATTGGTTCATGGTTGAAGATTATTAGTGATCTAAAGTGTTAGCTCCATGGTTTTAAGGTTGGCAATAATTTTGCTAAAACATGGTTCACGATAGATGCTGAATAATATATCATAACATCTTGATTATACTCATTCAAGAGAGTTTGAGCTTATACTGACGACAAATGTTCTAACAGATGTCATGACATTTCGAATCAGAACATCAGTACAGGCTGTTTTAAATCTTGACAGATTTGATTTTGTGATATTTCTTTCAGATATATCTCAACAATATTCGCAAGTCAAAAACATTTAATCTAGAACGAAAGAATCAAATCTCCAATAGAATTAAAGTTTCTAAAATTGGATGATTGGACAATTTAGGTAACTTGAAGATTTGTTCCAAGATTAGAAGAGATTTTTCTGTAGACTTATTGCAGTTCTCAGCGTGTGCATCAAGTAATATTTGGGTATAGGTTTCGAAGCCCATGGACTACTGAAGTCTATTTAAAGAGAACCCCTAACCTAATTTATTCATAACTTTTACAATTGTAAAATTAGGGGAAGTCCTAGGGTCGTAGTTTTGAGACTCTCTTGTGTGTGTGCATGTCACCCTTGTATCTTTTGATACTTGTGGAAGACGTTATGTTCCCACTTAGAATCCTTTAGGCAATGAGTTGAATATTATTCTCACTTTTAGGCGATGATTTGAGTATTATTCTCACTCTTTAATTTTTTAAGCATAGAGCAGAGTTTTGTTCTTGATTGGAGCTTTTAAGCAAGATCAAGTATATTGTTTTGGAAGAGTGTTCTTCTTTTGTCATTAGTTTGTGATTGGTTTTGTCACTGCGGTGATTGGAGGTGAGATGTCGATTTATCATATCTAGATGTTGATTTCTACGTAGAACTTGCATTGAGTAGGAATTAGGTAAGAAGTTGTAAATTAGGACTGTTTAGGCTTTGAACTAATACTGCTAATAGTGGATTTTCTTCATGACTTGGTAGCCCCCATATTAGGTGTTGTTGCACTAAACTCGGTTAACAATTCCTTGTGTTATTTACCATTCTGCAATTGAATTCTGCATGCTTGTCTGTTTGGTAAATATGTGTTCATGTCAGCAAATTATGTCAAGACATTTGTCCTAACATTATGGTTTGTGTTGAGATATTAGTCTTAACTTATGATTTAAGATGGATGCCATTTTGTGATTTGTCTTTCTGCAAAAGCTACAGTGAATGCTATTATTTTGTATCAGGATCAGATGCCACAACATCTGCCTTGATGTCTTGTTCTGATGTTGAAACATCAGTATAAACATGTTGACCCTATACCAGAGAATTTCAATTAGCATCGGGGAAGGCACCCAAATCTATTTATTGGGTGAGCTCTAGGGGGATAATTTGCTGGTATTGTATGTCTCTAGAAAAGCTAGAATGACAACATTGTGGAATTCATTGGACAGCAGAATCTTGAAGGTTATCAAAATTGTATCTCTAAAGGTGTAATAAATGGATCTGATGAGCACTGCTCAGGCTGATCATCATAAGTGTTGTGACTGTGGTGTCGTTTTTTTTACCACCCCGTTTCACTTGGGAGGACGGCACGCTAGACCCTTCACGCGAAATTTGGAAGGAGAATGCGCCCGTTGCGGGATGAATTTTGTTTCAGTTCTTCCTACGATATCACACGAACTTTTTAATTGTCCTAACGAGTAGGAGAGTGGAAAAAGATCTCAAATTAACCCTAGGAGTTTTCTAAGTGTGGGGATTCACCTAGACTAGAAATTCTGGAGTCCGGGAGGTCGGTTATACATAGGGAAGAGTTTAAGCACCCTACATATCCGTAGTACTCTATGGGAACCTTCTCTGTGTCATTGTGACTGTGTTTGTTTCTTGTTATTGGGAAAGTTTCTCCTTTGTGTTAGGAGAAGGAATTGAATTTGATTAAAAAAGAAAGACTGACTGACTGACTATTTTTGGTATTTTAATAGCTCGCTGAGATTCCTTGTGAACCTCATGCCTACATATCCCTAATGGAAGTCAGAGCTTAATGTAGTTTGGGGAACTAATTAGGGAAATTAATGATTTTTGGTGCCTTGCTTGGAGCTCAAAGTTGAAGCTTGAATTAAATCTCTATTTACAGTAAAGAGACATGAAATCATCTTTGCAGAGAGGTATTTCTACTATTCCACCACAAACATTTTTAAAGTGACAGAAAAGCTAAAAAAAAGATGTTTCATTAAGAGGGGGGCCTACTTGGTTGATCAAGTATGGCAGCCAAAATGCCTCTTAAATGAAAGATTCTCAACCAAATTAGGGAAAGGTTCGTACAAGTCTAGGTGTGTTGCCAGAGCATGCCTTTCACGAGTCCTAAATGGGAGAATGTTTGAAATGATGATTTGTTTGAAATGATGATTATTTGAAATGATTGTTTGTTTGTGGTGAGATAAGAGAAATATCTACCTATGAAGATGAGCTATGTCTATCTATTGTTTGAAAGATTTGATTTTTTAGCTGGCTTGTATGAGGCCTAAGCTTGAGGCTTTTGATTGATTTATTTTATTGACTCTGGGAGATAACTCCACTGGGGATGGATTTAATCTAAAGAGTTTTTGTGTTCTGTACAAAGCCCAGAATTGAGGCTGACTCTAGTTGGAAAGTATTTGTTTGATAGATTTTATTTGGTGTTCTGTACAAAGCCCAGAATTGTGGCTGACTTTACTTAGGGAGACTCTATTTTGTGCCTTGTATGAAGCCCAAGGTTGTGGCTAACTGCTGAAGACACTGAATTTTTGAAGACTATGGATGACTCTATTTTGTGCCTTGTACAAAGCCCAAGGTTGTGGCTAACTTTTAACTGGGGAAGTCATTAATTTGTGCCTTGTATGAAGCCCAAGGTTGTGGCTACTCTGGCTAAGGAAAACATGATTTTCTGCCTTGTACAAAGCCCAAGGTTATGGCTGACTCTTAAAGAAACATGAGTATGGATGACTCTATGGGGAAAAGATCCTTGAACTTAGGAATCTTTGACACAGGAAATGTGGTTTATCTGCCTTGTACAAAGCCCAAGGTTGTGGCTACCTAAAAGTGAAGGACTCACTGGGGGGAGGAGTTTTACTCTACTAGAGGATTTATCTATTACAGACTGATTTTTGGAGGCTGACCCTTTCCAGGGGTTTTATTTTAAAGGAGTGATTTTGGAGGCTAACCCTTTCCAGGGGTTTCATTTTAAAGGAGTGATTTTGGAGGCTAACCCTTTCCAGGGGTTTTATTTATGGCAGAAAGATTATCTAAATGAGACTTCTTGTTTTAAAGCCCAAGATTAAGGCTGACTCTTGCTGAGGATAAGCAAATATGGATCCTAGACTCTGCTAAGGAAGATTGATGAAGATAAGGGTGACAGAGACTGTCCATGCCTCTCATTCCAAAAGGTGTGCTCAATATGAGATTGAGACACTCTTAGCTTGTTTAAAGTCTGGTTTAAAATGGAAGAAACTCACCAGGATAGACTAAAGGGTAACTAAAGACCTGTTCCTATGTTTATAAGAAACCTGATGGGTCCTTGTATACAAGCTCAAGAGGAAGCTGGAAATGCTTTTAAGAAGCCTGTGGGTCCTTGTACAAAGCCCAAGAGGAGGTTAATCGAGGGTCATTGAGGGTCCTTGTTATAGCACAAGAGAAAGCTATGTGGTTTTGAACTTATTTTGTCTCTAAGCAAAAGGGTAAGAGGTTTCACCGGGAATAATTCCTCTTGGATGGATGTATCCTATTTTTTGTTCTAAGGTTTTTTTCAAGATGTTTCACCGGGAATAATTCATCTTGAGGGTTTGAACTAAAGATCTCTAATTAGGAAAGAGCCTTCACCGGGAAGACATTCTCAATCCTAGGCCATAGTCCTATAATATATATATAGTTTAACTTTCCTAAGGTTTACACTCAGACGTAGTTCTAAACAATATATAAACAGTTTATATTTGACAGTAATTTAAATAAAGACTGTAAATTGAAAGCTATAAAGCCTAACCTGGATGGAGTGGAGGCCTTTGAAGATGTATGCACAAAGCCTTACCAGCAGTTGATTGATAACAGTTTGAATATTTATGATAAACAGTTAAAGGTTTTTTTTTAAAACAGAAGTGAAGATGGACATAGGTCACATAGGTATCTGAAGAGTTTCACCGGGAATAATGCCCTTCAAATACCAGAAGAATGTTTTGAAAACAGAAAGAGGATTTTGTAAATACAGTTTTTGAAAATAAACTAAGAAAAGAAAGAAGGTGTTGGGTCTTACACTCTATTAGAGGCCCATTACTTATTTACTGTTTATAAAAACAGTTGAAAATGATTTGAAATGATACGAGGTTTTGTTGTCTGAAAAAAGACTGGATCGTATGTTGAAAATAGTTTTGAATATTGACAAAAGTCAACTTAATTAAGGTTTAGACAAAATCTATACCTAATTAAGACCTACATGATGAGGGTTCTATCACAAAAAATATTTACAAGAGATTAGGTTTTGAAAATCAAGAGAGAACTTTATTTAAAGTATTTTTTAGAATACTTAAAAATATGTTATTTTAAACCTAGAAAATATATATCAAATAAATAATATTTTTGTGATTTTTTTGGTTATTTATAAAATAGATATATTAATTAACAAGTGTGTGAAAAATGAAGTTACAATGAATTAATTTGATAAGTGAATTAATTGTGTGAAGTTGTGAAGAAAATGAAAAGGAAAAGTGATAAAAAATAATGTTTTGGCCTTACCATGGTTTGAACCCACGCCCTTGCAGCCAACAATCAAAACACACACCAACCAGCCAACGCGCGCATGGTGTTATAGAGGGGATTTCATTGCAATATGTGTGTTCTCTAGTGCATGGAGCAAAAAAAATAAATAAAACCAAAAGGTCTGGGGCGAGGGGGATTCGAACCCCAAACCTTGGGCACGCGCAACACACAAACTCTCTTTACCACTGGGCTATAACGATGTAGTCGTTTGTAAAACACCTTCCACTCAAACTAAAATAAACTCAAACCCTGGATTTGAATTTCTGCGCGCCACCACCATTGTCATCTTCAACCTCAAGCTTTCTCATTTTTGAATTTCTGAACTCTCTCATTTCTCAACCATCTGCAAAGATGTAAAGAGAAAACTTGCTCTAAATTCTCTCACGATTTCAAATATGTAACTAACATTTATTTATATCAACTATAACTATCTAATTTTCCAGAAAACACGAAGAACACATAAAACCTAATTTTAAAATTAAATGATGCATAAGATGAATAAATGAATGATGATAGAGGGTTTTCAATCCTCTGATGATTATGAACAAACTGGTATCGAGATATATAAGAAAGAGTACTTGAATTATTGAGTTGGAGTTTGAAAAAATACCTCTGAAAATGGAGGTCGTGAGCTTAATAGAAAACACTTGGGCTTGTGTGAGTGATCCTAAAAGCTTCCTTGGGACTCAGTGATGCTAACTGAATACTTATTGTGACTTGAATACCTCAGAATTGCTCCAACCGACCCCTTTGATTTGAGCTCCAAGTGAACATGGAGGTTGATGAATCTGCAGTTACAGATGAGCTGCAGCCATCTGAATAGCTTCACCATACCCTAAGGAACGTGTTTGGATACTTAGCTTGGCTTGACACCTTCTGAATTGCTCTATGGACCTCCAACTGCACGAGCTCCAAAATGAAAGCAACAATGGTGTTCCTCCACTTATAGAAGTGATCCAGGTGCTTGGATCACCTCAAATGAACCCCCTTGAGATGTTAGAATGCTTACTTTCCAAAGAAGAGCTCTGGTTTGAAGAAAACGATTCTTCTTGCCAAAGAACTTTGAAAAAACATAAGCATGAGAGAGAGAAGGAGAAAGCAAGGAATTGAGTTGCTTTGGTGTGTTTAATATGAAGTTATGCTCTTCTATTTATAGGAAAATGATGCAGAGCATTTGATCATAGTGAGCTTGCTTAGTGAGGTTAACTTGGTTCCTTGGCCATGAAGGAATTCAAGGAATATCCAAAATGTGATCATTGCATTTTCGAGCTAGCTCCCTATCCATTGATTCCATCTGATCTTAGGGAACATTTCTGATACAGAATGAGCTCTAATTGGTTGGTGGGAAGATTCCTTTGATGATTCATCCATTTGCCATAAATTCCCAAATGTAATCATTACATCATCCCATGTTCTTGTTTTGGGAATCTTCTTCAATTCTTATGCCATGGTGAAAATGAATGCATGGCCTAAAGCTTCAAAATTCCAAATCTCTTAAATGGTTGATTTCTTGAAAAAAGTTGCATTGTAAGATGTTGTTTTATTTTGCAAGATCTACAACTTTCATGTTGGAAGTTTTTTGAGTTGTGTAGGTGAAATTTTGAGTTCCCACAATGCCCTTAAAAACCCTAATTCCCGACTTTTTGATCCTTGGTGAATTTTCTTGAATTTCTTTGGTCAAATGACTTTAGTAATCACATCTTGATGATATTGATCCTTAAAAGTCATGGTTTGACTAAAAACCCTAAAAGTCAAAGGTGATTCTGTACAGTTGACTTTTTCAGATGAAGTGAGATTTTGGACTTTTGTGATGAACCGAGTTCTCATCCTCAAATGAATGATATGAATGGACTATGTTGAGGTAATAGAAGTTCTTGAACCATGTTTTGAGTTTTGGGTTCATGCCCTGATTAAAAGTCAACTGTCCAGGTGAATTAGGTCAAAAACCCTAATTGTCGACCAGATGAAATTGATGACTGTGGATCTTGAATTGAGGTGTAATGCCCAATGGATGTTGTTATATGGATAATTTGAAGACGATTGAAGCTTTTGATAGACATCTTGAGGCTTTTTAGGGTTTCCCAAATGTGATCCCTGATTATAGTCCTTGATAGGCTCAAAACTCTAGTCTGGTGACCTGGGTAAACCTGAGCTCAGATGACTGGGTGTCTAATTAATCATAGGTGAATAGAAATGGAGCTTTTAAGTCCCGTGATTGTATTAGAGACTAACTCTTCTATTGATTGATCATTTGCCTGAGTTCTTTTGTTTCTGAACACCCTCGATTGAGCTCCAGATGAATAAGTGGCTGCTCTGAGGACCTGTTTTGATCTGATGAGAAGCCTGAAGATATGACATCTCAGGGGGGTCAAAATTAGGGTATGACAGTGACCAAAGATACTCGAGATATTCTGAAGTCCACTCATAAAGGCACATCCAAGTGTTTTGGGAGAAAAGAGCATGACTTTTAATCTCCAAAGTCTGCAGGAGGTTGTAACCTAATCTCTGATGAAAGGTTACTTTTAATGTTATTATGTATTCTTATCAGGTTCTGGGTAAATTAAAGATCAAGTCCTGACATCAAGAACATATGCCATAACATCAGCAAGATCCTTGATGATTGAGTAAAGATGGATCTAAAATATGTGAAGGCTTTGGACTTGATTGGCATAATGCCCTACCTTCATCAAGAATCAACTAAAGGGGCCTGATATATCCAGATCTGTTCAGGACTATGAACCTGATTTTGTACCTGTCTAGACAGGAAAGTGAGGTTCTTTTGTAAACTCCTGCAATGAAGAAATAACTCATGACAAGCTAGCTGCTTCCTGCAAAGATTTGTGGATTAAGTGAAGAAGTATGCCAAGTGGGAGAAAAACAAAAATGTAATAGTCTCTCAACTACGGTTTGTAAAGACATATTGTTTATACACTATCTTTAACCTGCAGGATGAGGTAACCTTTTTGAACTCCAAGCTTGAAATCATGATCAAGTTTGGGAGAATGGTGAACAATTGGTTCCAGTATGTTGAGAGATTCTTCAAGATTAGAAGATGATTGGATACCTTAAAGGGATATGATCTGATTATCAAGGCCTTAAAAAGAAAAGAAGATCTTAATTAACAAAAATCAGCTTTCATTCAAAGGCAGAGCTGAGTCAATATTGTCAAACAACATGCTTCAACATCATACCAGACATTAAAATTCTCAAGATAATGACAGGGGCTTGATCTGGAATTGTTACTTCTGTGGGAAAAGATGAGCATGTCAGGTCACTTTATCCTCAAGATTCATGTCTATCCCAAAGGTTGACCGAGCAAGGGCTAGAACTCAAGGAAGGTGTTTCCCTTAGAGTTTATTTTGCACAAGAAGACTGGTATATCTTCTTTGACACTGGTTGTTCCAAACACTTGAGTGGAGTGAAAGAGTCATGATGGTTTTTATAGTATCGCTTCATATTCCATGTTAGCATGGTGTTAAGGCCTACAGTGGAGAAAACTGAGATACTGAATGGAACAAGATTAGCTAGTCTTGATGAGGTTTTACTTGCTAAAAGAACTAATGACTAGTATGATAATCATAAGCCAGCTGTGTGATCAAGATATGTAGACAAGATTTACTGTCTAGTAACTAATAAGAGGAAGATTAATGAGGGAGCTAAGTCCAAAATAGTTTTTATTTGTGTGGTTCTTCAAAGAATCCACTAGCTCATCTACATGCTTAATGATCAAAACCAATATGAAGCCTACATATCATACCAAAAGTGGTAACATCAAATTGTTGACAAAATTCTAGAACTTATATCATGGGACCAATGATGTCATTACAAGATGGAAGGTTTTCCTTAAAGTTGTTGATGACTTTTCTATAGAATCTCCTTATTGATCCATAACAAAGAAAAATCAAAGATCTTCATCACCTCCTTCAAGATACCAGAAGGATGTACTCTGTTGATAATAGAATTTTTTAATACTCCAGAACCTAAGTCAATGGTTCAATCGTGGAGAAAAAGGTCTGATGTCTAATCAGATGTTGGAACATCATCTAAGAAGATTGACACTCCAAATGTGAGACTGATTCTAAAGAGCTAGAAGACACTGAATCAGTTAACTTCCAAGTCAACAATGTTTTCTCCATAGCTCAGCTTATCTTTTCAAGAGAATTCATTATTTGGAGTTTGTATCACCTGTTGTTTCAAAAATGAAATATTTAATTATGGTGAATTTAGGAGTAAAATTTTTGGCTAGGTCTGATAATTATTTTCCTTTTAGAAACAATTTTTGTCCCTTGATTCAACAATGAGCTAATCCTGATCTTTAACAAGGGTTATGTATCATGCTAAGAGAGTATAACTCTCAATTTTTTTGGATGCTAGAAGAATACAATGTCCAACCAAATGTCCTGACATTGTACTGTGGAAAAATAGTTTAAATCCAAACATTCAAGGATGTCAGTGTGCTTAGCTGATCAAAGAGAATTTTACTGGTCATCTCTTTCTCAAGGGCCTCTCTACAGGCTATAAAGGTAATATAGGAATTTTGTACTGCTGAAGAAATATAGCAATAATTTTCTGGAAGACCTGTCAACAACATTTATTCCTTCCTCTCCAAGTGATGCGTACAAATTCAGAGAAACATGTTCCAATGATATAGAGAATATCATTTCAAATGTTGGAACATTTGGTTTCAGCAGTTAAAGCTTGGAAAGAGAAAAAGGAGAACAACATAATACCCTCTCCTACGATAAGTGGTGCACTGTTTCAAAGATGATTTAACGTATTTCAAGCACTCTCTCATTGACCAAGATATCGTTACAAGCAAGGAATCGTTACATCCAAGGTAACTCCTTTTGCGTTTCAAACATGAGCAAATTAAACAAAAATGTTGCGAATAAAAAGGATTTTCTGCGGAAATCCAAGAAGGATGAGATTACTGATCCAAAAAATATCGAGTTCAATGTTAGAACATATACTGGAGCATCAGTAACAAGGAAGAAATATGTGTCAAACATGAAGCCACTCAAGAAAAATCATGTTCAAAACTCTGACTCAGATGTTGATGAAGATTGGGTCAACTACAAGGACTCAGGTGGAAGAATTGGGTAGTTTCTTTTGGTATTTTTTACTTTTCTATCAAATTTTTTTTAAAAAAAAATTGTAGTTTTTTTTTCTTCAGTTGGTATCTTTGTACACTCACTCTGTTTTTGTCAATTTTTGGCTAAAAAGGGGGAGCATAGGAGTAGTAGTAGTAGTAGTAGTAGTAGTTTTATATAGGAGTAGTAGTAGTAGTTTTTTTATGTAGGAGGAGTAGTAGTAGTTTTGGTTGCTTGCTGAATGAAACTATTTAGGGGGAGCATGATAGTTTGTCATGTTGGTCTTGATGATGGTGTTGTTGCTGCTGCTATTGTTGGTGTTGTGCTTTTGCTTATGGTGTTGTGTACATGATGTTCTACTAGATGTTCTAACATCTTGAATGTTGAGGTCTATGAAGAACCTTGACTACTGTGCTTTGAGTTATGTGTGATGCTTCTGCTGCATGTTCTTCTAACGAGGTGAACTTGGATGGTTCAAGTCTGGGTTCAGGCTGGTTTTCTTGTGCTTTGTGAAAAGTTTATTTTTCCACTTGAGGGGGGATTTGTTTTTCACTGACAAAATAGCATGTTATCTCTGATATTTGTCTCTGTTTAATTGTACAAGCTATT
Source organism: Vicia villosa (assembly GCF_029867415.1). Taxonomy (NCBI): domain Eukaryota; kingdom Viridiplantae; phylum Streptophyta; class Magnoliopsida; order Fabales; family Fabaceae; genus Vicia; species Vicia villosa. The sequence goes on along the minus strand of NC_081180.1, from coordinate 77,142,404 downwards.
AAGCTGTGTTAAAGAGATTATCTGATTGCACATGCTATTAAGATGTGTTAATGATGATGTAATTATATGATTACATAATTTTACAAAGTTTTCATGAAACTTGTGTTATTATGTGGTTTTATTCCTATCTCCGAAACTAATTGTGATTTGGTTGTTTTAGCCAAAATTTGCTAAAGGGGGCGATTGTTAGTTCCATGGTTTTAGGGTTGGCAACAATTTTTCAAAAACATGGTGCATGACAGATGCTGAGCAAGATGTTGTAACATCTTGATTATACTTATACAGCAGAGTTTGAGCTTATATTGAAGATAGATGTTCTAACATATGTCATGACTTTCTGAACCAAAACATCAGTACAAGTTGTTTTAAACCTTGATATATTTGATTTGATCATGTGATATTTCTTCAGATATATATCAATAATATACACAACTCAGGAAGATTTAATTTGAAACTAAAGAATTAAATCTCCAAAAAAATTAAAATTTCAAATATTTGATGATTGGACAATTTAGGAAACTTGAAGATTTATTCCAAGATTAGAAGATATTTCTCTACAGACTTATTGCAGATCTCAGCGTGTGCATCAAGTAATGTTTGGGCATAGGTTTCAAAGCCCGTGGACTATTGAAGTCTATTTAAAGAGAACCCTAACCTAATGTATTCATAGCTTATACAATTGTAAAATTAGGGGAAGTCTTAGGGTCGCAGTTTTGAGAGTCTCTTGTGTGTGTGCAAGTCACCCTTGAATCTTTTGATACTTGTGGTAGACATATTATTCTCACTCAGAAGCCTTTAGGTAATGAGTTGAGTATTGTTCTCACTCTTTAAGCTTTTAAGCATAGAGTTGAGTTTTTTTCTTGAATGGAGATTTTAAGTAAGATCAAGTATTTTGTTTTGGAAGAGTGATCTATTTTGTCACTAGTTTCTGATTGATTTTGTCACTGGAATTGTGACATCTTTTGAAACAATAATTCGATTGGGACTTTTTGTTTATCACCGCGGTGAATGGTGGTGAGATGTCGATTTCTCATATCTAGATGTTGATTTCTAGGTAGAAGTTGCACTGGGTATGGATTAGGCAAGAAGTTATAAATTGGGACTGTTTAGGCTTTGAACTAATACTGCTAATATTGGATTTCCTTCTTGGCTTGGTAGCCCTCAGATTATATGTTGTTGCACTGAACTGGGTTAACAATTCCTTGTGTCATTCTGCTATTGAACTCTTCATGCATGTGTATTTAGTAAATATGTGTTCTGTCAGCAGATGATGTTAAGATATTTGTCCTGACATTATGGTTTATGTTGAGACATTAGTCTTAACTTGTGAATTGTGCTGGTTACCATTTTGTGATTTGTCTTTCTGCAAAAGCTATAGGTGAATGCTTTAATTCTTTATTAGGATCAGATGCCATAACATTAGTCTTGATGTCTTGTTCTGATGTTGAAACATCAGTATGAACATGTTTACCCTGTACCAGAGAATTTCATAAATAATCTTAGACAACTCCTAAACATGAATAACTCAATCAACACACTATGAAGTATTTCTATAGAATTGAATTAAGATAGAAGGTGTGAAAGAAATAACACTCGTGATTTTAGTAGATTTGTGGAAAGTGTGATTTTTTTAGATTTGTGGAAAATGTGATTTTTCACTATTTTCATTATTGTTGATCAACAATAAAAACCACAACTATGGAGAGAATGACAAAAATAGTTTATATAGGTGTAAGAGGTAAGGAATTAAATACATGAGAAATTGAGCAAATGTCTCGAGTCAAATCATTCAATTATGATTTGAATCAAATGAAAGAATGACTTGAATCATGGTAATAAATTCTAGAAGTAGCTTCTTTGATAGGAATCATGCTTTAATCATAGTTTCACCCCTCATCTTAAAATTGACCAAATTAAAATAAATATGTTTGTAAATTTTTTTTAAGTTATACATCATTTCACTTTTCCATTAAATAATAATTACATTTCTTAATCTGTGTGAAATGTCCAAAACGTCTTATAATTTGGGACGGAGATAGTATAAAGGAGTAGAATTACTTTCATTTATTACAATAACAAGAGCCACTAATATCATCTAGTTCACCATTGACTTCTTGTCTAGAATCTTCATCACTAGAGGCATTATCACCAGATGTAGTTTCCCTAGAGGATGTTTATTATGGATTCTAGTATCTAGATCTTTTCAAAGTTTTTAATTAACTTTGGTGTATCATAGTCAAGCTTTTTATCATTAAACCTTACATGAATTGATTCTTCAAAAATCAAAGTTTATTTGTTATATATCATATAAGCTTTAGAGAATTTATAGTATCCTAACAATATACTTTTTTTTTGTGATTTTGGATCAAACTTATTAAGATGTTTCTTGGTGCTTAACAAATAGCAAGTACAACCAAATTAATGAAAATATCAAATGTTGAATTTTCTACCATTCCTTAATTCACAAGGAGTCTTATTCAATATATGTCTTATATGGATCCTTTTTTGAATATAACATGTTATATTTATAATTTCTACTTACAAGTGCTAAAGAATATCTTTCTCATTTATCATGGTTATGGATATTTTTTGAAGAAGTCTATTTTCCTTTCTACAACTTCATTTTATTTTGGATTTCTAGAAACAGATATATCATTGAAAATTTCATTTTTTTCATAAATATTTTTAAAAAGTTGGTTTTCAAATTTTCCACTATGATCAGTTCTGATAGTTGCAATTTCAAGTCTTTTCAACTTCCGCTTGTTTATAAAATATTAAGATCACGGGATGAGACTCGTCTTTGTGTCATAGGAATTTTACTCAAAAACATAATTATAATATTTTCCACAATTTTCTATTTTATTTCTATTTTGGATTAAATGTTCGTTAAAGTTTCTTTTTTCTATTTTATTTATGTTTTAGATTAAAACTCCACTAGGGTTTCTTAGCTTCGGTATTTAAACACTTTTGCGTGAGTCAAAGATTAACTTTTGAAATGATAAAATTTAGTATTTTCTTTAGATGGTGGATTCTAGATTTTATCTGACAAGTTTTGTGCTTGTAATCCTGTATTCTTATTATGGTTTAACGCTTGCTAATCCCTAGTGTTTCTAAATACATCAGGTGGTATCATAGCAAGTTTTCTCCTGTTTATTATTGTAGCTTGATCAACCATGGAATATCAACCATTAACTAGAGCAGACCTCGATGGTATTATTGTGGCTTTTACCACAATCATAATTGTTTTGACCAAACAGATGATGACTTTAACAACTCAGGTGAACAATGCCAACAACAACAGGAACCAGTGAAGAGACGGGAGAACAGAACCAATTAGGGTTCTGTAGGGTGGAAATAATCGTACTATTATTACTGAAAATTTGAGTTATAGAGAAGAAAAACACTACGAGGAAGAGTTTGATCATAGGAATTGATAGAATAACAATGAATATCAAGTGAAGATTCATATTCTATTGATCTACAGAATAATGGGAGTGACACAGTTTCTGGATTGGCAAATTGACGTTGACAGGTTCTTCCACGTTATAGGCGTAGAACAAGCAAGTTAAGACAGTGGTGATCAGGATGAAGAGTATCATTATTGTCTATTGTGATAAACTTGTTGTTCAAATACAGAGGCAAAGAATAGGGCCGATCAGATATTGGCAAAGAATGGAGTAAATGATGCTGGAGTGGTTTTTACTGGGCATATTTTTATAAGATGTATATTGAGTGTGTTCAGTGAAAGAGAATTGTAACAGAATACACAGTCGAGTTCCTGCATTTCTCTGAGCGTAATGAATAGGGAAAAACAGAGAGCCAGAAAGTGGCTCGATACATCAGTGGCCTAAAGGGATCCTTGCAAGAGAAGATGAGATTACAAATTGTATGAACCATAGTTAATGCATCCAGTCTTGCTTTGAAGGAAGAATTAATTGATAAATCCCCTCAAAACTTCTCATATTTTAGGTATTTTCCCCATATTAACTTTGAATCATCATGTGACAAGGAAAAGAGTGCAACAACCAGGGATTTCAACCCAGAGAATAAGGGGACTAGTAACCCTAACTGTGTGTAGTAGGGTTAAGCACTAACGCAGAGGCAGAATAATCCACATGCTAAACCCACTGGAGACACGTGTTATCGTTGTAATGGAAGAGGTCATAGATCAAATGTTTATCCAACAAGGAGGGTCGTTGTTGTTGCGAAAGAAAGAGAAGAGGAAGAGAAAAAAGAAGGATATGCAATTTAGTAGATGAATATGTAGGGGTTGAGTTTGCATAGGAAGGATATGATGAGAGAGTAAATTTTGTGTTGCAAAAAACTTAACTAGCATCCAAAGGTGAAGGGAAGCGCAATAATTTGTTTAAATCACATTGTTCTATCAAGAACAAGGTGTGTAATTTAATTGTGGATAGTGACATCATGGAGAATATGGTGTCGTAGAAATTGGTAAATTAATTGAAGTTGTCCACGGAATCCCATGAGAAGTCATGCTCCCTTATTTGGGTAAGCAAATGCTCCCAAGTTCGAGTAACACTAGCCTGCGAATCTCCTATCTCCATCGGAAAAAATTACAAAGCATAGGTACTTCGTGATGTTCTTAATATGGATGTTTATCATATTTTACTTGGTATACTTTTGCAGTTTGATAATGATATCGCTTATCGAGGACAGGATAATGTGATGATGTTTACATGGGGCACACATAAAATTGCTATGGTTCCTGTTTTACACCTTGATAAGAATACAAGAGGAAAGAAGTCTAGTCTCTTGGTGACATGGAGTAAAAAGGAGCTTGATGAAGTTGTTAAAGAAATTGAACTTTTCTGTCAAGTGGTGAGTAAAAGGCTAATGAGTGTTGTGAAGAAGAAAACAAAAATTCCAAAAAAAAGAAATTGCTAGGGATCCTAGAGAATTTCAAGGAATTGACCACGGATGAACTACCAAAAGATTTGTCTCCTATGCAAGATAAATGTTAGAAAGTTAAATATTTTAATATGGGGGATAATGTGATGGTATTTCTGCGTAAAGAGAGGTTTCTAGTTGGTACTTAAAACAAGCTACAACCATGCAAGTATGGCCCATTCACAGTGACCTGAAAGATTAATGATAAGGCTTATGTGGTAGCTCTTCCGGATTTCATGAATATATCCAACACTTTCAATGTTGTTGACAATCATGAATATCAAGCAGGTGAGACTTTTTATTAAGAAGATAACTTGAGGTCGAGTTCTTCAGAGATGGAGGAGACTGATGTAGGAAGACTTTTTAAGTCATCTGAATTTCTTTCAAGCCAAAAAATAGAATTTTATATTTTCTGAAATTTTCTATTTTATTTATGTTGAGTTAAAGACCTTTAGGGTTTTTTTTCTATTTTTTATTTAAAAGGCCCATTAGGGTTTTTTCTTCTGCATTTAAACACTTTTAGAGTGAGGCAAATATCATCTTTTGATATAATAAATTTCGATATTTTTTTTAAATGGTGGATTTCATAATTTATCTAATAAATTTTGCACTTGCAATAATCTTGTGTTTTAAATCATATGTTTTCTTATCATTGATTGGTGTAGATTTCATTAGCCGGAATAGTTCATTTAGTAAAATATTTTTTAGTCTAGAAGAGAAAATAATGTTTTTATATTGAAAAGAGATTTAAAAAAAAAAAAAACATATAATTGAGATATAATATTAGAATTTCTCTCAAGTATCTAACCAAACTAAACTTGTTAAGCTTTAAGTTACTCTCAAGCTTGCATGTTCGTCATTTTGATTTTAGTAATAAAAACACAAGATTTCGTTTCTAATTCCTCACAATTAGTGAAAAAAATGTATTATTTCCCTAAAATTTTGTCAATAATTTTCTTTTCTTTTTAAAAATAAAATACTAAATATTTAAGAACTATATCTTTAATATCTTTGAGTTTTGTTAAGTATGCGTAGTTGTAGATAAAATTTATTTTAAAATAAAACTAAATTTTACGTAAAACATAACAACAAGAATGTACATACTAATTAAAAACAAATTATTTTAAGATTTCACTGTGTGGAATTATGAATGAAAACTTTGATAATATTAAGAAAAAAAAGGATAAGTATGGGAGAGGTTGTTTGTCATTTGTTGTTGGTAGCATAGAATTAGGTTATCATCTCTCACCCTACCACCAATCCAATAATTTTGTTACTGGTCAAGTCTTGTTCACTCCTGTCTTTATCACATCTCCTGCAAACCTACGTTACATCTTTGTCACACACACAAACACATACACTCTCTCCTCTCTCTTTCATATCATAGTGAATGAATAAATAAACGTACGACCAAGTGTGCCTGATCTCACACCCCCCACACAACTGTTTGCTGAAGTTTCATGCATAGGTACTGTGTGACTTTTGTGTTTCATAAGAGAGGTGTGAACCTAAGAACTCAGACTATACAAAATAAAATTATAATATACAAAACCTGAGAAAAATCTCATATATCTGAGAAAAATCTCAAAAAGGGAGAGTAATAAGTGGCAAATGGATGATGAATGATGTAGATGTAATAGAATAGATATATAGGTATAGGTAACAGTGGAGAAGATATAGGGTTCTTATGTGAAACCTAGGGGTTTTAGGGTTTAGTCTGATGAGTCTGAGGAAGGGTTCACCTCTTTAGCTTCTTGTGTCTGTGTGTGACTAGTCAGTAGAGTATAGAGTGTAATGGTGTCCGGGAATGAAAACCAACAAGAATGTTTTGGTTCATTTTTTTTTTCTGACTCAATTGGTGTGAGACTGTGTGGCCCTGTCATGTAAACCTCTTTTGGTGCTCTCTTAACCAATCATGGTTAATACTGCCTCCCCATTTAAGCATCTGCATGCCTTTGTGTTTTTTTCCTTTTTTTGTCCTCTTTTATTTTATTTTTTTTAAATATTTTTTATAATTTTGAAAATCTTTGTCTACTTGTGGCTATTATCAATATAGTTAGAGTATTGTAATTATTTATTAAAAGTTAAATTGATTTTTGTATAAAAGACTTGGAATTCTTAATTAAGTGGTTACAGATTCAACATTTTAATCTTAGGTAAGAAGAAAATTTTATTGATAGAATATAACTATGTTGTTTTTGTAAGAAACTTTTTTAACTAATATTAATTTTATAACATTATTATAATTTTTTTTGATATATTCAATTGTCAATGAATAAATTCTAATGCATTTTAAGAATTAAAAAAACTAATTTTTTAATGACAAAGATTATAGAAGAAAAGTATATTAAGATAGACAACTAAAAGTCAAAAACAACACCTTAGAAAAACTTATGTAACTAAAATCACACTCTTAAAGAAGGTACATGTTAGACATCGAAATCATATGGACCACCAACAAATAAAAAAGAGATCTCTAAAATAAAACATCAATCTATTATCTAAACATCAAAATCATGTCATACATATAAGATAGTGTTCTGAAGTCAATTGACAGAGGAGTATGGGTTTATTGTTGATCTACTAAATTATTATTTTTAAATTAGAAAAATGCTTTATAATTTTGAGATGAAGAAATTAATTACAATTTTATTTTTTTTAATAGAAATTAATCTATTTTCACAAAGACTAACTAAATAAATAGTAGTAGTACACAAGTTTTTTTCTGTTTTTTTAAAATATCAAATAGATTGAACTATCTATACAATTTTAAGAGCTTTTTAAAATGGGGGTTGCTGATCACACCTTTATCTTTAGTGGTGTTCATCTATTAAGGTGGAAAATCAATAATAATATTAAAATTCAAAATTTTTATTTTCGGACACATCCAAAATGCAATGCAATCATAGTCAAATTTCAGACCCAAGTCAAAACAAAGCTGAAATAATTCGGAAGTTAACCTTCGTATTTTTTACGAAAGATAATTTCCGTATTTTTTACAAAGGTTAATTTTCGGATCAGTTTGATTTATATAATCATGTATGACCTTCCCTCTTCCTTCTCCATTTCGGAAACTTACTCAAAATGCAAAACAAAGCTCGTAAGCAAACTCCATTTCCATCACTTTTCAAGTTGTCGCATCTTTTATTGCATTACACTAAGACATTGCTCAATCTCTACTTCACTCGATTCAATCTTCCACTTCTCATGTTATGTAACTTTCTCATTTCCTTTCTCTTTTGTTTTGTAAGTTTCTCATTTCCTTTCATTTTTGTCTTGTGATGCATTAGGTTGTGCTAAACACATAATAAGTTGCTTATGGTACATTAGGCTATAGTTAAACAAATAATAGGTTATTTGTGGTACATTAGATTGTATTTAAACGTATAATAGGTTGTTTAGTTAGGCATGCATTTAGGTTTTTAAAGTTTAAAACATAGAGCATGCTCTGTTTATGCGTTTTTGTGTTCTTCTGATTTTTCCTGGTACGAAAGCTAACTTTTAGATTTTCCTGATATGCATAACTTGTTTGATTTTGCATTTAATGTCCCCCTAGGTTTGCATGTTATGTTGTCTCAAAAGTCGCAAAAGTCCAACCTGATGTTGTCGTTCCCGATGTTTTTCCATGAGACCCCCTCAAACACCTCATTACTTTATATGTAATCAGACCATGCTGCTAGGCACTTGTGGGATAGAGCGGTAAAATAATTTTGTATTTATTCTTTTAAACATATGTATTATAACATTTGAACTTTATGATGGTGATGTATTTTTTACACCAACGTGAGACGTTAAAATGTATTAATCACGGTAGAAAGATTGTGAAGTTATTGCAACCTAATGAACCATAGTTTTAGGATATCATGTAGTTATCTGGGCTGCAAGGTTTATGCAATATTGGGTATACTTTTATTAATCATGGTTTGTTGTCTATTTTCGTAGAGAGATTGAACTCATAGACGTCATCATTTCATCTTTTGATCGGTGAGATGTCCATCACACTTGATGATGTGTCATCCCTCCTTCATCTTTCAATCACTGGAAGATTATTAAGCTACTCCATAATCACTAGACTTGATGCACTTGACATGATGGTGCAATATTTGGGAGCTCACTCAGGTGATGCTCATCGAGAGAGAAAGACACTAGAAGATGTCATGACAGATTTGGATTTTTGGAGAAGATGTACATATACAACCTGGATGCGATAGTGGAGGTTAATGGTGATGATGCATAAGTTGTGTATCATGGAGTATGTGCATTGAGTTCATACCTCATGTATTTGGTTGACACATCCATATTTGTGGAAAAAAGTGCATACTATGTCGATGTCATCAACCTGGGATACTTCATTAATTTGGAGAGAATTCATTAGTACAACTGGGAGGGCTCTTGTTTGGTTTACCTCTACTCCGAGTTAGGTGAAGCTTGTTTATGGGAGACTAGACATATGACAGCAAACAACACACTATTTACGGTAATATATTTGCACATTTACTGTTATTAATATTTCAAAACATATGTGTTACGTCATTACTAATATTCATCTGAACCATTTTCATGAATGGATTCTCTAGCACTTTCCGCGTCTCTTTGGCTGGGCATACGTGGATAACTACAACAAGGTTATGCCACATGCTTGCTATTTCATCCCGCTTAGAAAAAAACAAGTGATCAAGTTGTTTTAAGTTTATCTTGACCATATCGCAACAGATGATATAGAATTCACATCGTATAACGATCACCATGAGACACGCCCCTTTGATGAGATAGCCTTCTACTCCCGATGGCTGGCTAGCGGGTCACAATCACAAATGATATATCTGCATCTATCTAAGCGAGTCATGGGTCAGTTCGGGTATCTAAAGGGTATCCTAGAGCCTCCACCGTTGTTGCTCCTCCCACAGTCCTCTGTAGAGATGTTGATGAGATATTTGTGAAGTACTATGATCATTTGATCCTAAAGGAAGTACTCCCTCCGGCCTGAATTATAAGCAAATATTCTCTTTTTAGGTTCAATGAGTAATTAATGTATCTGGTCTACATAAAAGACCACATACATTCATTATTCAATGAACCTAAATAGAGAATATTTGCTTATAATAATGGCCAGAGGGAGTACGTAGTGTGTCAGCTCCTTAACCATGGAGTGATGTATTCAACTATATCTAATGGTTTTTTAGAGTGCCACATCCTCACTTAACACTAGATCCAGCGGGAGATCTACCTAAGCCAATTCATCGGGAAATGTAGGAAAAGGTGCGAGATAGGGCAGACCATGTCATTGATGTATTGTCAATCTGTCAGCGTATTGTGGCATGGGAGAGCGGGCATAAAGAAAGAAGAGTTTGAGAGAGGCAATCCTAGGATGACCACCGTTCAGGCCAGAATAGCTGAGTCATAACATGCCTTGCGCTACATGGGGCAGAGGAGGAACCAGAATGTCAGATATACCTAGTAGTTGACTTTTTCTTTGTATTTTAATAATTGATATTATGGTTTGTATTTTGTGAACAATGTATGGTTCGCATTTTGAATTAATATATGGTATTATGATTGAAATACATAAGTGTGTGGTTTAATTGAATAACAATTATGTATACTTTGTATAAATGACTTAAAATATAAGGTTTATTAAAATATGTTAAATTTATAACAGGGGGGAAATTTATTGTCTTGAGGATTAGTACAGAACTTAACTTCCATATTATCTGCTGAGTGTCATACCCTAATTTTTGACCCCCCTGAGATGACATATCTTCAGGGTTTTCATCAGGTCAAAGCAAGTACCCAGAACAGTCACTTCGTCATCTGGCACTTAATCGAGGATGTTCAAAGACAAGAAAACTCAGGCAAAGGATCAATCAGTAGAAGGATTAGTCTCTAACATAATCATAGGACTCAAGAGCTTCATTTTCTCACCTATGATTGATTAGACACCCAGTCCTCTGAATACAGATTTACTCAGGTCACCAGGCTAGGATTTTTAAGCCTATCAAGGACTAAAATCAGGGATCACCTTTGGGAAACCCTAAAAAGCCCCAGGGGATCATTCAAAGACATCAATCATCTTCAAATAGCTCATGTAACAAGATCCACTGGACATCACACCTCAATTCAAAGTCTACAGTCATTATTTTCATATGGTCGACAATTAGGGTTTTTGACCTAATTCCCCAGGATAGTTGACTTTTAATCAGGGCATGGATCCAAAACTCAAGACATGATTCAAGAACCTCTACTACCTCAATATAACCCATTTACATCACTCATTTGAGGAGAAGATCTTGATTCTACACAAAAGTCCAAATCTCACTTTATTTGGAAAAAGTCCACTGTATGGGATCACCTTTGACTTTTAAGATTTTTGGTCAAAACATGACTTTCAAGGATAAATATCATCAATATATGGATAATAAAGTCATTTGACCAAAGAAATTCAAAAAGAATCTTCAAGGAGCAAAAAGTCGGGAATTAGGGTTTTTGAGGGCATTGTGGGAACTCAAAATTTCACCTACACAACTCAAAAAACTTCCAACATGAAAGTTGTAGATCTTGCAAAATAAAACAACATCTTACAATGGAACTTTTTTCAAAAGATCAATCATTTAAGAGTTTTGGAAATTTTGAAGTTTTAGGTCATAAACACTTAGAAAATTTTCTAAGTGTTTTAACCTAGTTTTCTTCCAACTTTGGCCTCATTTTTCACAAATTTGCCAAAGGATTCTGAAGAAACTCCAAACTAATGATTTGAAGTAGATGTTTAGGGATTTCCAAATTGTGTTCAACCTTCTCCAAATTCATTTTGAGCTAGGAGTTATGCTTGTTCAAAGTTGGCCTCATGAAGTGAAATTATAGGTCATGCATCATTTTTGAACTTTGCAATTTTGTGCACATGACCTCAATTATGGATGCTACACGACCCATAACACATCTGAAAACATGCCATGCATCCATTTTCACCATGCCATGCATCCATTTTCACCATGCCATGATCATTGAGGAAGATTCCTAAAACAAGAACATGTGATTATGTAATGATTACATTTGAGAATTTATGGCAAATTGATGAATCACCCAAGGAATCTTCTCACCAACCAATTAGAGCTCACTTTGTATCTGAAATGTTCCCTAAGATCAGATAGAATCAAAGGATAGGGAGCTGGCTCGAAAATGCAATGATCACACTTGGATATTCTTTGAAATTTCTTCATGGCTAAGAAACCAAATTCACTTCACTAAGCAAGCTCACTCTCTCAATCAGTACTGAATCATTTGCCTATAAATAGGAGAGCATACCTCAGTAGAAAAACACACCAAAGCAACCATATTCCTTGCTTTCTCTTTCTCTCCTCATGCTTATTGTTTTCAAAGTTCTTTGGCAAGAAGAATCGTTTTCTTCAAACCAGAGCTTATCTTTGAAAAGTAAGCATTCTAACATCTCAAGGGGGATCATTTGAGGTGATCCAAGCACCTGGATCACTTCTGTAAGTGAGGGAACGCCATTGTTGCTCTCACTTTAGAGCTGTTGCAGTTGGAGGTCCACAGAGCAATTCAGAAGGCTCCAAGCAAGGTTAAGCATCCAGGCACGTTCCATAGGAGGTAGTGAAGCTATCCAGATGGTCGCAGCTCATCTGTAACTGCAGATTCATCATCCCCCATGTTCACTTGAAGCTCAAATCGAGGGAGGTCCATAGAGCAATTCAGAAGAATTGAAGTTACAATAGGCATTCAGTTAGCATCACTGAGTCCCAAGGAAGCTTTTGGGATCATTCATACAAGCCCAGGTGCTCTCTAACATCCTCACGACTTCCATTTTCAGAGGTAAGTTTCTGAACTCCACCTCTTTAATTTAAGCACTCTTTGTGATAAAGCTCGATTCTATCTTGTTCAGCATCATCAGAGGATTGAAAACCCTCTATCATCATTCATTTATCTTTAAGTATAGCCATTTAATTTGATTTTTAAATTTTAGGGTTCTTCACGTTTTCTGGTAAATTAGTTAGATATAGTTAATATAAATTTATGTTAGTTACATATCTAGAATCGTGAGTAAATTTAGAGCAAGTTTGGTCTTTATATCGTTGCAAATGGATGAGAATTGAGAGAGTTCAGAAATTCAAATTGTTGGAGCTTGAGGAAGAAGATGACAATGGTGGTGGCGCGCAAATTTCAAATCTGAGGGCCAAGTTTATTTTATTTTGAATGGTTTGTGTTTTACAAACGAATTCATCGTTTGCCCTAGTGGCCTCACATGCGCTCTTAGTCTCCTCATGCCCAAGGTCTGGGGTTCGAATCCCCCTCGCCCCAGACTTTTTGTTTCTTTTATTTTTCCATGATTTACCACTTGTTTGAAAATATAATGAACTGGGTGTGTGTGATAATCACCAAGCGGGCGTTGGCTCAGTGGTGTTGTTTTGGGACTGGTAACATAAAGGGCGTGGGTTCAAACCATGGTGAGACCAAAACATTATTTTTACCACTAATTTCCTTCATTTTTCTCACAACTTCACACAATTAATTCACCTATCAAATTAAATCATTTTCACCTCATTTTTCACACACTTGCTATTTAATATATCTATTTTGTGAATAATCAAAAAAATCATAAAAATATTATTTATTTCATATATTTTTATTAGGTTTAAAATAGTATGTTTTAAGTGTTTTCTTAAATACTTTAAAATATATATTTTCATTTTGTTTTAACCTAATTACTTTGTGAATAATTTTATGATAAAACCCTAATTATTTAGGTCTTAATTAGGTATAGATTTCATCTTTGCCTTAATTAAGTTGACTTTTGTCAATTTGCAAAACTGTTTTCAATCTCCGATCAAACAGATGATTAAGGTTTTCAAACAACAAAACCTTATATCATTACAAATCATTTTCAACTGTTTCTCATAAACAGTAAATCATTTTCAAATGGGCCTCTAATAGAGTATAAGTCCCAACACCTTCTTCTCTTCTTAGCTTGTTTTCAAAACTGTATTTTCAAAATCTTCTTTCTGTTTTCAAAACATTCTTCTGGTATTTGAAGGGCATTATTCCCGGTGAAACTCTTCAGATACCTATGTGACCTTTGTCCATCTTCACTTCTTCTGTTTTCAAAACTCTTAACTGTTTATAATAAATATTCAACTGTTATCAACAAAACAACAAAAATTACTGTTGAGGCTCTGTACATACTTCTCCAATGGCCTCCACTCCATCCAGGTTAGGCTTTACAAGCTTTCAATTTACAGTCTTTATTTAAATTACTGTCAAATATAAAATGTGCATATATATTAGTTTAGAACTACGTTTGAGTGTAAACCCTAGGACAGTTAAACTATATATATATATATTATAGGAATATGACCTAGGATTGAGAATGTCTTCCCGGTGAAGGCTCTTTCCTAATTAGAGATCTGTAGTTCAAACCCCCAAGATGAATTATTCCCGGTGAAACATCTTGGCAAAAACCTTAGAATCCAAAAAAATAGGACACATCCACCCAAAGAGGAATTATTCCCGGTGAAACCTCTTACCCATTTGCTTAAAGCCAAAATAAGTTCAAAACTACATAGCTTTCTCTTGTGCTATAACAAGGACCCTCGATGACCCTCGATTAGCCTCCTCTTGGGCTTTGTACAAGGACCCACAGGCTTCTTAAAAGCATTTCCAGCTTCCTCTTGAGCTTGTATACAAGGACCCACCAGGTTTCTTATAAACATAGGAACAGGTCTTTAGTCACCTTTTAACATACCCTGGTGAGTTTCTTCCAATTTAAACCAGACTTTAAACAAGCTAAGATTGTCTCAATCTCACATTGAGTACATTTTTGGAATGAGAGACACGGACAGTCTCTGTCACCCTTATCTTCATCAATTTTCCTTAGCAGAGTCTAGGATCCATGTTTGCTTATCCTCAGCAAGAGTCAGCCTTCATCTTGGGCTTTAAACAAGAAGTCTCCACTAGATAATCTTTCTGCCTATCATTCTTAATAAAAACCCCTGGAAAGGGTTAGCCTCCAAAAACATTCCATCATTCTTAATAAAAACCCCTGGAAAGGGTTAGCCTCCACATCATTCTTTCATTTTAACAAAAACCCCTGGAAAGGGTTAGCCTCCAAAAATCACTTCAAAAACCAAAGATTCATTTCTCTTAGGAGATAATTTCCCCAAAAGAGTCAAAATCCCTGGAAAGGGTTAGCTTCCAAAAATCAGTCTTTTAACAGATAATGTCTCCAGCTGAGTCAAAATCCCTGGAAAGGGTTAGCTTCCAAAAATCAGTCTTTTAATAGATAAATTCTCCAGTAGAGTCAAAAATCTAACAAAAACAGTCAGCCTCAACCTTGGGCTTCATACAAGGCACCAAAACAATAAAACCCCCTTGTTAATAGTCAGCCTCAACCTTGGGCATTGTACAAGGCAGATAATAGAGTCTCCCCTAGTGAGTCCTTCATTTTTCAGTAGCCACAACCTTGGGCTTTGTACAAGGCAGATAAACCATATGTCGTGTGTCAAAGATTCCTAACATCCAGGATCTTTTCCCATAGAGTCATCCATACTCAGTTTACTTAAGAGTCCGCCACAACCTTGGGCTTCATACAAGGCAGAAAATAATATTTCCCCTAGTTAGAGTCAGCCTCAATTCTGGGCTTTGTACAGAACACCAAATAAAACCCATCAAAATAGTTTCTCCCCAAGTAGAGTCAGCCTCAATTCTAGGCTTTGTACAGAACACCAAAATTCCTTGTAATTAATCCCCAATGGAGTTTTCTCCCAGAGTCAACAATCAATCAATCGATCAAAAAGCCTCAAGCTTGGGCCTCATACAAGCCAGTTAAAAATCAAATCTTTTATACAGTAGATAGACATAGCTTATCTCTATAGAGAGATCTTTCCTCTATCTCACCACATTCAAACAAACAAACATTACATATTTCAATTTCAATCAAAGTCTCCCATTTAGGACTCTGAAAGACATGCTCTGGCACATCCCCAGACTTGTACACTTTCCCTAATTTGGACGAGCATCTTTCTTTCATTTAAGAGATACTAGCATACTTGCAAACACACAAGTAAGGTCACTCTCTTAATGAAATGAATTCAATCATTCTGTCACTCTTTTAAAAATGTTTGTGGTGGAATAGTAGAAATACCTCTCCATAAAGATGACTTCATGTCTCTTTACTGTAAACAGAGATTTAATTCAAGCTTCAACCTTGAGCTTCAAGCAAGGCACCCAAAAATAATTAATAATTAATTAGTTCCCCGAACTACATTAAGCTCTGACTTCCATTAGGGATATGTAGGCATGAGGTTCACAAGGAATCTCAGCGAGCTAATAAAATACCAAAAATAGTCAGTCTGTCTGTCTGTCTTTCTTTTATTCAATTCAATTCCTTATCCTAACACAAAGGAGAAACTTTCCCAATCATTAGCAGTAAACACAAACACAAATGACACAGAGAAGGTTCCTGTAGAGTACTACAGATATGTAGGGTGTTTAAACACTTCCCTATGTATAACTGTGGACCGTCCTTTCGGGCCATACCCCTTCCGCGGGTGGGATACGTGAACTGACTCCTTTTTTGTCGATCGGACGCTTTCGCGTCACTTTTTGAAAAAGTTTACAGAGTCGCCACCGACCTTTTATTTTATCCAATGAAGGAAAGGTTTATAAAAGAAACAGAAAAAAGACCTTTGAGAGATTCTGGGTAAGGGGGTAGGTTATACAAAGGGAAGGTGTTAGCACCCTTTGTATCCATGGTTATCCATGGGCTCTTTAGTTTGCTTAGCTCATTTGCTTTACTTTTCAATTGATTCGGAATGCTTTACCTGTGTTTTTGAAATACCTTTGCAAATAGAATTTGTAATGATCCTTGTGCGGATATATACAAATGCTTGTTTATCTTTCGAAAGATGTTTTGAAAAGAACGTTAATTTTGTAATGATCCGTGTTTGGATGTATACAAAATATTGTCTTTTGGAAAATTTGTTTTGAAAAACAACAGTGTATGAGAATTTTGTTTGTTTTGATTTTTGAGCAAGCAAACTAGGAGGTCTACCCTGAGTTAGGAGGTCTTTATCCTTGTTCCCTTTAAAAATCTATCCATTCGTCGGATATAAACAAAAGGTTCGATTTTGTACTCGAAACAGTAGAAATGTAACTTTGATTTTGAAAAGAGTGAAAAGGGGTTACCCTAGGAGGTGCAAATGTGATTGTGATTGAATTCAGATATTTATCTTTGAAGTTAGTGATCTGACGGTTCAGTTTTATCTTTGACATACACGCAGTTTATATGGGTGCTGGAAATTAAAATGCGGAAATGTAAAGTGCAGAAAGTAAATCTACGCTATTACATCGATTGTGCGGGAAATGTAAACTAGCCTATTTACATGAATTTGACATCCTATACATTTATCTAGGAATTTTAAATTGCAAGAAATAAAAGGCATATTTTTGGATTTTTGTGATTTATTATAATTAATGCATTATTAATTAATTTAAAATAAAGAAAAGATGGAAATATGATTAAACCTAGCAAATAAGTTTAAAAATATGTACAAAATGTTTGTTAATTGATTTTAGAACAAAACTAATTTTTTTGGAATTTTTGAAATTGTTTTTTGGATTTTTTAAGTTAATTAAAACATAATTATATAAATAATTACACAAATAATTAAGACTTAATGATAAAATTATCCTAAATATGTATAAAATTAGTTTATGATATATAAACAATATTTAACACAAAGAACAATTTTTTTTTTATGATTTTTTGACTAATTAAAATAATTAATAAGCAAATATATAAATACATACTAATTAATTATGTAAAATATTGAAATTTTGAAGAAAAAATAAAATATTTTTGTTTCATAAAATAATATATTATTTTAGAAGTTTAAAATATTTTTTGTGAATTTTTTGGGATTTTTTAACTATTTTTAATTATTTTTGCAAATAAAAATAAAATAAAATAGAAAATTAAAAAGGATACTAATCTGGTGTGGAAGTCAGATGAAGGTGCATGGTGTGGTTGTGTGTTATGGTGTGTTGGATTCATTTTTAATGAAGATCTATGGCCCAGATTGAAGAGAGCATGACATAATGATAAGACTGCATGCACTGAATTCAAAATGAATTCAAACTCTTGATGGGGTCCACACGCGCCAAAGCTGGCCAATGGAGAAGCCAGATGCGTCCACGCGTGCAGTCAAACATTCAACTACACTATTCATCATCTTCTCCAAGTTACCTGCGGATTTAGCTGCGAACTTACCTGCAATTTTACCTGCGGATTTCACCTTCGAATTTCTGGATTTTTGAAACCTACAAAAACGCATGAAAATAAAAACCACAAGGACCCAGATCTACTAAAGATGACCTCCTGAGTCCAATGGTGAGGTTAGTTTTCTCATTTGACCACGTTAAGTATGAACACGAAGAGGTTGAAGCTTTGAGCTTCAACCATGGCACCCCACGATTCAGGGCTTTAAACTCACATGTTAAACGTTAGATCTACCCCATATGATCTCAAATGGATGGCAAAGGCATTAGATTGTGTTTAAATAAGCTTATAGTTTAGATATCACAAGTTGATAATATGCATGAATATGTTATTTTTGAAACACGTATTCTATGAGTATGTAGCCATGGTTATTGCTTCTAACTTACTATATTAAGTGCCAGGAGATGATTAGAGCAATTGGTTTGTATTGATAGTGATTGAAATATATAATTCGAAAGTTACAAAGTATGGAGAATTTTGAGAATTTTTAGAGGTTTCTTTGCTATACTCTTGCTATCTCTTCGTGTCTCTCTTGTTGCTGAAGTATGCTACTCCTTTTATAGCCAAAAGGCTGCTTGGAAGTGAAGCAATAAGCTATAGTTGTCTTTGTTGAAAGTTTGGTTCTTTAATATTAAAAAACTTTGAATTTTTGACCAAGCCTTGACTCCATTCAATGCTCTTGTCTTGGGCATCAATCTTCTGCAGAAAATTGAAGATTTTGGAGGTGAGTCATACTTGGAGACCAAGTCACCAATTATCCATGCAATTTTCTTTTGATTTTAATCTTAAAATAAGATAAAATCATGTCAAAAATGGATAATATAGATGTGGGCTTTGTCTTGGTCGTGGGAGGCCCATAGTAACATGGCAAAGATGTTTGGACCATAAAAACTTGGCATCTTTTGGAAAAAAAACATTTTTGAGCAATGTTGATTTCATGCATTTTCCCAAAATTTAGCCAACTTCAACAAGGTGTAAATCCTTCAATTTTTGTCATATGAAGGAGATCTTGCACTTTTTGGAAACCTCAAAGAGTCCTCTAACCAATGTCTTTGGTCTCATGTCAAAATGATTTTTGGTTCTCCTTGTGTGTCCATTTGAAAAAAGTGTCTTTTTGTTGACTTTGAAAATGACCTGTAATGTCTTTGGCCATATTTTTCAAATGGTGAATGCTATGACCATGGGATCAATTGCATTTGAAAGATAATTGAATTTCCTTCAAAATGAGCTTTGGTTGACATTTTTTGGATGAAGGATGAGAGAGTTATGATCAGTCAAAGTTGAGTTGACTTTTCAGGCAAAAACCCTAATTTTGAATCTTAGGGTTTTGTTGATTTTTGATCTTTCCTTGATGAATTGTGATCATCCAATGATCAAATGTTGAATCCTTTGACAAAATATGGACTTTGACAAAAAATTTCATTTTTGACTGTCAGTTGACTTTTTTGGTCAAACGGGTCGTCTGTTGACTGTTTGAGCTGCTGACGGTGCGTCTGAGTGAATTGAAGTTTGAAAATTTGTATGATGGTACTTTGAGATGTATGGATGTATATGAAATCCATTTGAGCTCTCAAAACTTGTTGCTCCTGTTAAAACAAGAAAAACCCTGATTAGGGACTGTCTGTATAGGAGGCAGTTAAGCGTACCTGATTTTTGTGCAGTGTTGAGTTTCTGCTAATCATGTGATATTCAGAAGACTTCTAACACAAAAATCTTGGAAATTTGAATTGTGAATGATTGATTTGATTGATTGTACAAATCACTGTGAATTGTACTGTCTGCAGTTTGTCTGTCAACTGACTGTTCGTGTACTGAAGCAGCAGTTAAAGTGAAAAATCAACTGTCAAAGTTAATTTTCTTTTTTGTTGTTATTTTTGTTTTTGTTTGGTGTGAAGCATGAAAATTTATTTACATGACTTGTTAGAAAACAGAAACATAATAAATAACTGATATTTACGGTATGCGGGCAAAATTACCGATAATAACCTGAAAATTATTTAATGCACAGAAATAGAAATATTTGACTGGCAGAAAATACACAAAATATTATCTTAGTAATTAAGCAATATTATGACAACTAGTACAACATTTAATACTGACAGCATAAATATTACATACTATTGAACAGTACGACGAGTAGACGGTACGTTTAAGAAAATAAGAAACACGACAAATTTTAAAAATGACGGTTGATGAACCATGCTATGATCAATAACATGTAGATGATTGGGAGCATAACCATTGCAGGTCCACACTCCTCAGGACTGTGTAGGCAGAAGAAAGTCATGATCACCGTAGCAATGGTGATGACTGTAAGAAACAGTGTCTCTATCCACTTTGCCATTCTTGTTAGGGAAGAAGAGAAAATAGATATGAGATAGGAATTTGAAAGATGAATTGGAATTTGATGTGAGATTTTATGGAAGAAAATGAGAGGTATTTATAGAATGGAAAGAAGGAAAGAGACGTTGGGGAATGATGTGATTCCGTACAAAAGGAAAATTTGAGTGGAAGTGAGATTTGAAAGAAAGTGTAAGGTATTGTTGGAAAAAGAGAGATGGAGAATAAAGTTGAGATTTGAATTTGAAAGGAGAGATTTGAAAAGATTTTGAAAATAATGGAATATAGTACAAAAGTTAGTGGGAAACCAAAAACAATTGTTACCAGTACAGTGTGAGTTTCCTGCTTTTGCGCCTGCAAAAAGATTTAACCCTGCATGAACTGTGTTAGTACTATTTATCTGTAAAATAAATAAATAGTATTTGTGATGTAACGAACAGTGTTTGGCGTTTGCGTAAGAATAAATTCCTCTGTAAGCCAAGCTACTGTATAAGAAAAGTTTCTGAAATTTAAGTACTTCATATGCTAGGATATTTGAAATAAAAATCCATGATTATATGAAACTCTTAATTTTCAGATTGGAGTTTTCTTGAAAAAAGATGTGGGCAAATTTTGGGGTATAACAGTTGCCCCTATTCAATCTTCTTAAACCTGAAGAGATTGTCTGAAATCTGAAGGTAGAAGATGATTGAATAATTAGATGCCCTGAAAATTTGCACTTACCTTGATCAGCAGAGATGTTGGAAGTTGCATTTGAATGTTGTCAGTGAAATGTTGTTGGCAGATTGAAACATTACCTGAGATGGGCTTTCGGATGCCACCTGGACAATGTGTTGATGGTTTGTTCATCAGAATGAATCTGTTGATTATATCTTGATGAAGGATTTGAAAGTTGATCATTGTGGAACCGTTTGAGGTATCACTTTAGATCTGCAATGTTAGATCGTTCTGGAACCGTCTGAGGTTTCGCCTTAGATCTGAAATGCTAGATCGTTCTGGAACCGTCGGAGGTATCGCCTTAGATCTGAAATGCTAGATCGTTCTGGAACCGTCTGAGGTATCGCCTTAGACTAGCAATGTTAGATGATAAATGAGTTGAGAATGAGAGTTCTTCAGAGTGAATCTTTGGTTTGATTGTATCTGAAAGGACTGCTTGTCTGAATAAGATTCAGGATGAACACTGCATGTGAGTGAGAAACATCTTTGCTGAAGACATCTGTCTACCTGAAAAATCAAGTTAATAATATGCGATGTCTATGATGCATGTATGATATGAGATCCTCGAGCTAGAGGAGAAATATGCAAGTTATGTTGTGTATGAATATGCGTATGATGCATGATTGTGAATGTGAATATGAGTGTGAATGTGATGCATGGTTTATGCAGCTTAGAGCGTGTCAAGCTCCTGATTGGGAAAATAAATCCCAGCTTAGTCGTCAAGAAATGAAGGCATTGTGATTGGGAAAATAAATCCCTGCTAGCCATTTGGAAGTGAAGGCATCGTGGTTGTTGATGATCTTCTGTCTCGCTTGAGTACCCTGGGTTGGGGAAATTCTTTGAGAACCAGGATGTTCTATTGAAGGATCTTTGATTACTGCTCGGGGATGAACAGTAGTTTTGAGAGTTCGGACTGTGACGCCCTTTGGAGTGGGAATGAGGAAGATGCATAATCCTCCGATGCACTATCTGACCAAGTTTGGGTGCGGAGATCACACCTTCTGAAGACAGTAATCTGGAACAAACCTGCTGGGGAATAAGACTTCTTTCGAAAGAAAAATCTTTTTGAGGGATTTGTTGAGGAATGTGTCTCCATTGGGGAAACTTCCTTCTGATGCTGGTTTAGGATAATGTCCAAATAATTGGGACATGTCCGGAATGCTATTCCTGTTTTTCCTGGTAAACACCAATCATATTCAAATGCATATGTTCATTCAAAATATCATTGGGATGCTCGCGTATTCAAAACAGAAAAAATGAAAATGTTAGTTATAAGCTGCATTGATTTTTGAAAAGGTGCCGTGATAGGCGGATTAGTATAGGGAGACAACAATCCTAGAAGTAGGAAATTGTCAGAAAGTTTTGAAAAGTATTTATGAAAAGAAATAGCTATGTGAGAACGATCCAGTCAAGTTTCAATTCTGCTATTGCCAATCTGTCTTCGAGCATCTCATCCCTCACTTGTTGGAAGAAAGTGATTGGACTGATCGGTGTCTTTGAGGTGTTGAACCTTGTCG